>NW_027515864.1:0-69754 GCF_048772815.1 Callospermophilus lateralis
TATGGTTTGTTTCCTCTTCAAGCAGCCCTAACTGGAGACTGCCTAAATACACTTTCATTGGAAACGTGTGCCAAGCGTCCAAAAGTACTGTTTTCTGAAATCTCGGCAAATATTTTTTCACCCAAACTGGATGATTCTCTGTGGTAGTGATCAGTTCACTAAGTCCACTTGGCTGCCCAATTTTCACTCTTCTAGGTTGAAGCGTTCGTTTCCAGTAAGAGTTTGAATATTTAGGTTTCACTCTGTTTTCTCCTATATAGATAGATGGGTTGGGAACTCTAAATGAAACACGGCTTGTGCTAGCTCTTTGAAAATTGACAGAGTAAAGTAGATTTAGGTTCTGTCTCTATGGTTTGTTTCCTCTTGAAGAAGCCCTAAGCAGAGCCTGCCTAAAGAATTTTCATTAGAAAGGGGTTCCAAGCGTCCAAAAGTACTGGTTTTCTGAAATCTCGGCAAACATTTTTTCACCCAATATTGTTGATTCTCTGTGGTAATGATCAGTTCACTAAGTCCACTTGGCTGCCCAATTTTCACTCTTCTAGGTTGAAGCGTTCGTTTCCAGTAAGAGTTTGAATTTTTAGGTTTCACTCTGTTTTCTCCTATATAGATAGATGTGTTGGAAACTCTAAATGAAACACGGTTTGTGCTAGCTCTTTGAAAATTGACAAAATAAAGTAGTTCTAAGTTCTGTCTCTAAGGTTTGTTTCCTCTTGAAGCAGCCCTAAGCAGAGCCTGCCTAAAGACATTTTCATTGGAAAGGTGTGCCAAGCGTCCAAAAGTACTGGTTTTCTGAAATCTCGGCAAACCTTTTTCACCCAATCTTGATGAGACATTGTGGTAGTGATCAGTTCACTAAGTCCACTTGGCTGCCCAATTTTCACTCTTCTAGGTTGAAGCGTTCGATTCCAGTAAGAGTTTGAGTTTTTAGGTTTCACTCTGTTTTCTCCTATATAGATAGATGTGTTGGGAACTCTAAATGAAACACGGTTTGTGCTAGCTCTTTGAAAATTGACAAAATAGAGTGGTTTTAGGTTCTGTCTCCATGGTTTGTTTTTTCTTGAAGCAGCCCTAACTAGAGACTGCCTAAGTACACTTTCATTGGAAAGGTGTGCCAAGCGTCCAAAAGCACTGGTTTTCTGAAATGTCGGCAAACATTTTTTCACCCAATCTTGATGATTCTCTGTGGTAATGATCAGTTCACTAAGCCCACTTGGCTGCCCAATATTCACTCTTCTAGGTTGAAGCGTTCGTTTCCAATAAGAGTTTGAATTTTTAGGTTTCACTCTGTTTTCTCCTATATAGATAGATGTGTTGGGAACTCTAAATGAAACACGGTTTGTGCTAGCTCTTTGAAGATTGACAAAATAAAGTAGTTTTAGGTTCTGTCTCAAAGGTTCTTTCCTCTTGAAGAAGCCCTAAGCAGAGCCTGCCTAAAGACATTTTCATTGGAAAGGTGTGCCAAGGGTCCAAAAGTACTGGTTTTCTGAAATCTCGGCAAACCTTTTTTCACCCAATCTTGATGAGACATTGTGGTAGTGATCAGTTCACTAAGTCCACTTGGCTGCCCAATTTTCACTCTTCTAGGTTGAAGCGTTCGTTTCCAATAAGAGTTTGAATTTTTAGGTTTCACTCTGTTTTTTCCTATATAGATAGATGTGTTGGGAACTCTAAATGAAACACGGTTTGTGCTAGCTCTTTGAAAATTGACAAAATAAAGTAGTTTTAGGTTCTGTCTCTATGGTTTGTTTCCTCTTGAAGCAGCCCTAACTGGAGACTGCCTAAGTACACTTTCATTGGAAAGGTGTGGGAAGCGTCCAAAAGTACTGGTTTTCTGAAATCTCGGCAAACATTTTTTCACCCAATATTGATGATTCTCTGTGGTAATGATCAGTTCACTAAGCCCACTTGGCTGCCCAATATTCACTCTTCTAGGTTGCAGCGTTCGTTTCCAGTAAGAGTTTGAATTTTTAGGTTTCACTCTGTTTTCTCCTATATAGATAGATGTGTTGGGAACTCTAAATGAAACACGGTTTGTGCTAGCTCTATGAAAATTGACAAAATAAATAGTTCTAAGTTCTGTCTCTAAGGTTTGTTTCCTCTTCAAGCAGCCCTAACTGGAGACTGCCTAAATACACTTTCATTGGAAACGTGTGCCAAGCGTCCAAAAGTACTGGTTTTCTGAAATCTCGGCAAATATTTTTTCACCCAAACTGGATGATTCTCTGTGGTAGTGATCAGTTCACTAAGTCCACTTGGCTGCCCAATTTTCACTCTTCTAGGTTGAAGCGTTCGTTTCCAGTAAGAGTTTGAATTTTTAGGTTTCACTCTGTTTTCTCCTATATAGATAGATGTGTTGGGAACTCTAAATGAAACACGGTTTGTGCTAGCTCTTTGAAAATTGACAAAATAAAGTAGTTTTAGGTTCTGTCTCTATGGTTTGTTTCCTCTTGAAGCAGCCCTAACTGGAGACTGCCTAAATACACTTTCATTGGAAAGGTGTGGGAAGCGTCCAAAAGTACTGGTTTTCTGAAATCTTGGCAAACATTTTTTCACCCAATATTGATGATTCTCTGTGGTAGTGATCAGTTCACTAAGCCCACTTGGCTGCCAAATTTTCACTCTTCTAGGTTGAAGCGTGTGTTTCCAGTAAGAGTTTGAATTTTTAGCTTTCACTGTGTTTTCTCCTATATAGATAGATGGGTTGGGAACTCTAAATGAAACACGGCTTGTGCTAGCTCTTTGAAAATTGACAAAATAAAGTAGATTTAGGTTCTGTCTCTATGGTTTTTTCCTCTTGAAGCAGCCCTAAGGAGAGCCTGCCTAAAGAATTTTCATTGGAAAGGTGTGCCAAGCGTCCAAAAGTACTGGTTTTCTGAAATCTCGGCAAACATTTTTTCACCCAATATTGATGATTCTCTGTGGTAATGATCAGTTCACTAAGTCCACTTGGCTGCCCAATTTTCACTCTTCTAGGTTGAAGCGTTCGATTCCAGTAAGAGTTTGAGTTTTTAGGTTTCACTCTGTTTTCTCCTATATAGATAGATGTGTTGGGAACTCTAAATGAAACACGGTTTGTGCTAGCTCTTTGAAAATTGACAAAATAGAGTGGTTTTAGGTTCTGTCTCCATGGTTTGTTTTTTCTTGAAGCAGCCCTAACTAGAGACTGCCTAAGTACACTTTCATTGGAAAGGTGTGGCAAGCGTCCAAAAGCACTGGTTTTCTGAAATGTCGGCAAACATTTTTTCACCCAATCTTGATGATTCTCTGTGGTAATGATCAGTTCACTAAGCCCACTTGGCTGCCCAATATTCACTCTTCTAGGTTGAAGCGTTCGTTTCCAATAAGAGTTTGAATTTTTAGGTTTCACTCTGTTTTCTCCTATATAGATAGATGTGTTGGGAACTCTAAATGAAACACGGTTTGTGCTAGCTCTTTGAAAATTGACAAAATAAAGTAGTTCTAAGTTCTGTCTCAAAGGTTGTTTCCTCTTGAAGCAGCCCTAAGCAGAGCCTGCCTAAAGACATTTTCATTGGAAAGGTGTGCCAAGCGTCCAAAAGTACTGGTTTTCTGAAATCTCGGCAAACCTTTTTTCACCCAATCTTGATGAGATATTGTGGTAGTGATCAGTTCACTAAGTCCACTTGGCTGCCCAATTTTCACTCTTCTAGGTTGAAGCGTTCGTTTCAAATAAGAGTTTGAATTTTTAGGTTTCACTCTGTTTTTTCCTATATAGATAGATGTGTTGGGAACTCTAAATGAAACACGGTTTGTGCTAGCTCTTTGAAAATTGACAAAAAAAGTAGTTTTAGGTTCTGTCTCTATGGTTTGTTTCCTCTTGAAGCAGCCCTAACTGGAGACTGCCTAAATACACTTTCATTGGAAACGTGTGCCAAGCGTCCAAAAGTACTGGTTTTCTGAAATCACGGCAAACATTTTTTCACCCAATCTGGATGATTCTCTGTGGTAGTGATCAGTTCACTAAGTCAACTTGGCTTCCCAATTTTCACTCTTCTAGGTAGAAGCGTTCGTTTCCAGTAAGAGTTTGAATATTTAGGTTTCACTCTGTTTTCTCCTATATAGATAGATGTGTTGGGAACTCTAAATGAAACACGGTTTGTGCTAGCTCTTTGAAAATTGACAAAATAAATAGTTCTAAGTTCTGTCTCTAAGGTTTGTTTCCTCTTGAAGCAGCCCTAAGCAGAGACTGCCTAAAGACATTTTCATTGGAAAGGGGTGCCAAGCGTCCAAAAGTACTGGTTTTCTGAAATCTCGGCAAACATTTTTTCACCCAATATTGATGATTCTCTGTGGTAGTGACCAGTTCACTAAGCCCACTTGGCTGCCCAATTTTCACTCTTCTAAGTTGAAGCGTTCGTTTCCAGTAAGAGTTTGAATTTTTAGGTTTCACTGTGTTTTCTCCTATACAGATAGATGTGACTGGAACTCTAAATGAAACACGGTTTGTGCTAGCTCTTTGAAAATTGACAAAATAAAGTAGTTTTAGGTTCTGTCTCTATGGTTTGTTTCCTCTTCAAGCAGCCCTAACTGGAGACTGCCTAAATACACTTTCATTGGAAACGTGTGCCAAGCGTCCAAAAGTACTGTTTTCTGAAATCTCGGCAAATATTTTTTCACCCAAACTGGATGATTCTCTGTGGTAGTGATCAGTTCACTAAGTCCACTTGGCTGCCCAATTTTCACTCTTCTAGGTTGAAGCGTTCGTTTCCAGTAAGAGTTTGAATATTTAGGTTTCACTCTGTTTTCTCCTATATAGATAGATGGGTTGGGAACTCTAAATGAAACACGGCTTGTGCTAGCTCTTTGAAAATTGACAGAGTAAAGTAGATTTAGGTTCTGTCTCTATGGTTTGTTTCCTCTTGAAGAAGCCCTAAGCAGAGCCTGCCTAAAGAATTTTCATTAGAAAGGGGTTCCAAGCGTCCAAAAGTACTGGTTTTCTGAAATCTCGGCAAACATTTTTTCACCCAATATTGTTGATTCTCTGTGGTAATGATCAGTTCACTAAGTCCACTTGGCTGCCCAATTTTCACTCTTCTAGGTTGAAGCGTTCGTTTCCAGTAAGAGTTTGAATTTTTAGGTTTCACTCTGTTTTCTCCTATATAGATAGATGTGTTGGAAACTCTAAATGAAACACGGTTTGTGCTAGCTCTTTGAAAATTGACAAAATAAAGTAGTTCTAAGTTCTGTCTCTAAGGTTTGTTTCCTCTTGAAGCAGCCCTAAGCAGAGCCTGCCTAAAGACATTTTCATTGGAAAGGTGTGCCAAGCGTCCAAAAGTACTGGTTTTCTGAAATCTCGGCAAACCTTTTTCACCCAATCTTGATGAGACATTGTGGTAGTGATCAGTTCACTAAGTCCACTTGGCTGCCCAATTTTCACTCTTCTAGGTTGAAGCGTTCGATTCCAGTAAGAGTTTGAGTTTTTAGGTTTCACTCTGTTTTCTCCTATATAGATAGATGTGTTGGGAACTCTAAATGAAACACGGTTTGTGCTAGCTCTTTGAAAATTGACAAAATAGAGTGGTTTTAGGTTCTGTCTCCATGGTTTGTTTTTTCTTGAAGCAGCCCTAACTAGAGACTGCCTAAGTACACTTTCATTGGAAAGGTGTGCCAAGCGTCCAAAAGCACTGGTTTTCTGAAATGTCGGCAAACATTTTTTCACCCAATCTTGATGATTCTCTGTGGTAATGATCAGTTCACTAAGCCCACTTGGCTGCCCAATATTCACTCTTCTAGGTTGAAGCGTTCGTTTCCAATAAGAGTTTGAATTTTTAGGTTTCACTCTGTTTTCTCCTATATAGATAGATGTGTTGGGAACTCTAAATGAAACACGGTTTGTGCTAGCTCTTTGAAGATTGACAAAATAAAGTAGTTTTAGGTTCTGTCTCAAAGGTTGTTTCCTCTTGAAGAAGCCCTAAGCAGAGCCTGCCTAAAGACATTTTCATTGGAAAGGTGTGCCAAGGGTCCAAAAGTACTGGTTTTCTGAAATCTCGGCAAACCTTTTTTCACCCAATCTTGATGAGACATTGTGGTAGTGATCAGTTCACTAAGTCCACTTGGCTGCCCAATTTTCACTCTTCTAGGTTGAAGCGTTCGTTTCCAATAAGAGTTTGAATTTTTAGGTTTCACTCTGTTTTTTCCTATATAGATAGATGTGTTGGGAACTCTAAATGAAACACGGTTTGTGCTAGCTCTTTGAAAATTGACAAAATAAAGTAGTTTTAGGTTCTGTCTCTATGGTTTGTTTCCTCTTGAAGCAGCCCTAACTGGAGACTGCCTAAGTACACTTTCATTGGAAAGGTGTGGGAAGCGTCCAAAAGTACTGGTTTTCTGAAATCTCGGCAAACATTTTTTCACCCAATATTGATGATTCTCTGTGGTAATGATCAGTTCACTAAGCCCACTTGGCTGCCCAATATTCACTCTTCTAGGTTGCAGCGTTCGTTTCCAGTAAGAGTTTGAATTTTTAGGTTTCACTCTGTTTTCTCCTATATAGATAGATGTGTTGGGAACTCTAAATGAAACACGGTTTGTGCTAGCTCTATGAAAATTGACAAAATAAATAGTTCTAAGTTCTGTCTCTAAGGTTTGTTTCCTCTTCAAGCAGCCCTAACTGGAGACTGCCTAAATACACTTTCATTGGAAACGTGTGCCAAGCGTCCAAAAGTACTGGTTTTCTGAAATCTCGGCAAATATTTTTTCACCCAAACTGGATGATTCTCTGTGGTAGTGATCAGTTCACTAAGTCCACTTGGCTGCCCAATTTTCACTCTTCTAGGTTGAAGCGTTCGTTTCCAGTAAGAGTTTGAATTTTTAGGTTTCACTCTGTTTTCTCCTATATAGATAGATGTGTTGGGAACTCTAAATGAAACACGGTTTGTGCTAGCTCTTTGAAAATTGACAAAATAAAGTAGTTTTAGGTTCTGTCTCTATGGTTTGTTTCCTCTTGAAGCAGCCCTAACTGGAGACTGCCTAAATACACTTTCATTGGAAAGGTGTGGGAAGCGTCCAAAAGTACTGGTTTTCTGAAATCTTGGCAAACATTTTTTCACCCAATATTGATGATTCTCTGTGGTAGTGATCAGTTCACTAAGCCCACTTGGCTGCCAAATTTTCACTCTTCTAGGTTGAAGCGTGTGTTTCCAGTAAGAGTTTGAATTTTTAGCTTTCACTGTGTTTTCTCCTATATAGATAGATGGGTTGGGAACTCTAAATGAAACACGGCTTGTGCTAGCTCTTTGAAAATTGACAAAATAAAGTAGATTTAGGTTCTGTCTCTATGGTTTTTTCCTCTTGAAGCAGCCCTAAGGAGAGCCTGCCTAAAGAATTTTCATTGGAAAGGTGTGCCAAGCGTCCAAAAGTACTGGTTTTCTGAAATCTCGGCAAACATTTTTTCACCCAATATTGATGATTCTCTGTGGTAATGATCAGTTCACTAAGTCCACTTGGCTGCCCAATTTTCACTCTTCTAGGTTGAAGCGTTCGATTCCAGTAAGAGTTTGAGTTTTTAGGTTTCACTCTGTTTTCTCCTATATAGATAGATGTGTTGGGAACTCTAAATGAAACACGGTTTGTGCTAGCTCTTTGAAAATTGACAAAGTAGAGTGGTTTTAGGTTCTGTCTCCATGGTTTGTTTTTTCTTGAAGCAGCCCTAACTAGAGACTGCCTAAGTACACTTTCATTGGAAAGGTGTGCCAAGCGTCCAAAAGCACTGGTTTTCTGAAGTGTCGGCAAACATTTTTTCACCCAATCTTGATGATTCTCTGTGGTAATGATCAGTTCACTAAGCCCACTTGGCTGCCCAATATTCACTCTTCTAGGTTGAAGCGTTCGTTTCCAATAAGAGTTTGAATTTTTAGGTTTCACTCTGTTTTCTCCTATATAGATAGATGTGTTGGGAACTCTAAATGAAACACGGTTTGTGCTAGCTCTTTGAAAATTGACAAAATAAAGTAGTTCTAAGTTCTGTCTCAAAGGTTGTTTCCTCTTGAAGCAGCCCTAAGCAGAGCCTGCCTAAAGACATTTTCATTGGAAAGGTGTGCCAAGCGTCCAAAAGTACTGGTTTTCTGAAATCTCGGCAAACCTTTTTTCACCCAATCTTGATGAGATATTGTGGTAGTGATCAGTTCACTAAGTCCACTTGGCTGCCAAATTTTCACTCTTCTAGGTTGAAGCGTTCGTTTCAAATAAGAGTTTGAATTTTTAGGTTTCACTCTGTTTTTTCCTATATAGATAGATGTGTTGGGAACTCTAAATGAAACACGGTTTGTGCTAGCTCTTTGAAAATTGACAAAATAAATAGTTCTAAGTTCTGTCTCTAAGGTTTTTTTCCTCTTGAAGCAGCCCTAAGCAGAGACTGCCTAAAGACATTTTCATTGGAAAGGGGTGCCAAGCGTCCAAAAGTACTGGTTTTCTGAAATCTCGGCAAACATTTTTTCACCCAATATTGATGATTCTCTGTGGTAGTGACAAGTTCACTAAGCCCACTTGGCTGCCCAATTTTCACTCTTCTAAGTTGAAGCGTTCGTTTCCAGTAAGAGTTTGAATTTTTAGGTTTCACTGTGTTTTCTCCTATATAGATAGATGTGATTGGAACTCTAAATGAAACACGGTTTGTGCTAGCTCTTTGAAAATTGAGAAAATAAAGTAGTTTTAGGTTCTGTCTCTATGGTTTGTTTCCTCTTCAAGCAGCCCTAACTGGAGACTGCCTAAATACACTTTCATTGGAAACGTGTGCCAAGCGTCCAAAAGTACTGGTTTTCTGAAATCTCGGCAAATATTTTTTCACCCAAACTGGATGATTCTCTGTGGTAGTGATCAGTTCACTAAGTCCACTTGGCTGCCCAATTTTCACTCTTCTAGGTTGAAGCGTTCGTTTCCAGTAAGAGTTTGAATTTTTAGGTTTCACTCTGTTTTCTCCTATATAGATAGATGTGTTGGGAACTCTAAATGAAACACGGTTTGTGCTAGCTCTTTGAAAATTGACAAAATAAAGTAGTTTTAGGTTCTGTCTCTATGGTTTGTTTCCTCTTGAAGCAGCCCTAACTGGAGACTGCCTAAATACACTTTCATTGGAAAGGTGTGGGAAGCGTCCAAAAGTACTGGTTTTCTGAAATCTCGGCAAACATTTTTTCACCCAATATTGATGATTCTCTGTGGTAGTGATCAGTTCACTAAGCCCACTTGGCTGCCAAATTTTCACTCTTCTAGGTTGAAGCGTGTGTTTCCAGTAAGAGTTTGAATTTTTAGCTTTCACTGTGTTTTCTCCTATATAGATAGATGGGTTGGGAACTCTAAATGAAACACGGCTTGTGCTAGCTCTTTGAAAATTGACAAAATAAAGTAGTTCTAAGTTCTGTCTCTAAGGTTTGTTTCCTCTTGAAGCAGCCCTAAGCAGAGCCTGCCTAAAGACATTTTCATTGGAAAGGTGTGCCAAGCGTCCAAAAGTACTGGTTTTCTGAAATCTCGGCAAACATTTTTTCACCCAATATTGATGATTCTCTGTGGTAATGATCAGTTCACTAAGTCCACTTGGCTGCCCAATTTTCACTCTTCTAGGTTGAAGCGTTCGATTCCAGTAAGAGTTTGAGTTTTTAGGTTTCACTCTGTTTTCTCCTATATAGATAGATGTGTTGGGAACTCTAAATGAAACACGGTTTGTGCTAGCTCTTTGAAAATTGACAAAATAGAGTGGTTTTAGGTTCTGTCTCCATGGTTTGTTTTTTCTTGAAGCAGCCCTAACTAGAGACTGCCTAAGTACACTTTCATTGGAAAGGTGTGCCAAGCGTCCAAAAGCACTTTTTTTCTGAAATGTCGGCAAACATTTTTTCACCCAATCTTGATGATTCTCTGTGGTAATGATCAGTTCACTAAGCCCACTTGGCTGCCCAATATTCACTCTTCTAGGTTGAAGCGTTCGTTTCCAATAAGAGTTTGAATTTTTAGGTTTCACTCTGTTTTCTCCTATATAGATAGATGTGTTGGGAACTCTAAATGAAACACGGTTTGTGCTAGCTCTTTGAAAATTGACAAAATAAAGTAGTTCTAAGTTCTGTCTCAAAGGTTGTTTCCTCTTGAAGCAGCCCTAAGCAGAGCCTGCCTAAAGACATTTTCATTGGAAAGGTGTGCCAAGCGTCCAAAAGTACTGGTTTTCTGAAATCTCGGCAAACCTTTTTTCACCCAATCTTGATGAGATATTGTGGTAGTGATCAGTTCACTAAGTCCACTTGGCTGCCCAATTTTCACTCTTCTAGGTTGAAGCGTTCGTTTCAAATAAGAGTTTGAATTTTTAGGTTTCACTCTGTTTTTTCCTATATAGATAGATGTGTTGGGAACTCTAAATGAAACACGGTTTGTGCTAGCTCTTTGAAAATTGACAAAAAAAGTAGTTTTAGGTTCTGTCTCTATGGTTTGTTTCCTCTTGAAGCAGCCCTAAGTGGAGACTGCCTAAATACACTTTCATTGGAAACGTGTGCCAAGCGTCCAAAAGTACTGGTTTTCTGAAATCACGGCAAACATTTTTTCACCCAATCTGGATGATTCTCTGTGGTAGTGATCAGTTCACTAAGTCAACTTGGCTTCCCAATTTTCACTCTTCTAGGTAGAAGCGTTCGTTTCCAGTAAGAGTTTGAATATTTAGGTTTCACTCTGTTTTCTCCTATATAGATAGATGTGTTGGGAACTCTAAATGAAACACGGTTTGTGCTAGCTCTTTGAAAATTGACAAAATAAATAGTTCTAAGTTCTGTCTCTAAGGTTTGTTTCCTCTTGAAGCAGCCCTAAGCAGAGACTGCCTAAAGACATTTTCATTGGAAAGGGGTGCCAAGCGTCCAAAAGTACTGGTTTTCTGAAATCTCGGCAAACATTTTTTCACCCAATATTGATGATTCTCTGTGGTAGTGACCAGTTCACTAAGCCCACTTGGCTGCCCAATTTTCACTCTTCTAAGTTGAAGCGTTCGTTTCCAGTAAGAGTTTGAATTTTTAGGTTTCACTGTGTTTTCTAATATACAGATAGATGTGATTGGAACTCTAAATGAAACACGGTTTGTGCTAGCTCTTTGAAAATTGACAAAATAAAGTAGTTTTAGGTTCTGTCTCTATGGTTTGTTTCCTCTTCAAGCAGCCCTAACTGGAGACTGCCTAAATACACTTTCATTGGAAACGTGTGCCAAGCGTCCAAAAGTACTGGTTTTCTGAAATCTCGGCAAATATTTTTTCACCCAAACTGGATGATTCTCTGTGGTAGTGATCAGTTCACTAAGTCCACTTGGCTGCCCAATTTTCACTCTTCTAGGTTGAAGCGTTCGTTTCCAGTAAGAGTTTGAATATTTAGGTTTCACTCTGTTTTCTCCTATATAGATAGATGGGTTGGGAACTCTAAATGAAACACGGCTTGTGCTAGCTCTTTGAAAATTGACAGAATAAAGTAGATTTAGGTTCTGTCTCTATGGTTTGTTTCCTCTTGAAGAAGCCCTAAGCAGAGCCTGCCTAAAGAATTTTCATTAGAAAGGGGTGCCAAGCGTCCAAAAGTACTGGTTTTCTGAAATCTCGGCAAACATTTTTTCACCCAATATTGATGATTCTCTGTGGTAATGATCAGTTCACTAAGTCCACTTGGCTGCCCAATTTTCACTCTTCTAGGTTGAAGCGTTCGTTTCCAGTAAGAGTTTGAATTTTTAGGTTTCACTCTGTTTTCTCCTATATAGATAGATGTGTTGGAAACTCTAAATGAAACACGGTTTGTGCTAGCTCTTTGAAAATTGACAAAATAAAGTAGTTCTAAGTTCTGTCTCTAAGGTTTGTTTCCTCTTGAAGCAGCCCTAAGCAGAGCCTGCCTAAAGACATTTTCATTGGAAAGGTGTGCCAAGCGTCCAAAAGTACTGGTTTTCTGAAATCTCGGCAAACCTTTTTCACCCAATCTTGATGAGACATTGTGGTAGTGATCAGTTCACTAAGTCCACTTGGCTGCCCAATTTTCACTCTGCTAGGTTGAAGCGTTCGATTCCAGTAAGAGTTTGAGTTTTTAGGTTTCACTCTGTTTTCTCCTATATAGATAGATGTGTTGGGAACTCTAAATGAAACACGGTTTGTGCTAGCTCTTTGAAAATTGACAAAATAGAGTGGTTTTAGGTTCTGTCTCCATGGTTTGTTTTTTCTTGAAGCAGCCCTAACTAGAGACTGCCTAAGTACACTTTCATTGGAAAGGTGTGCCAAGCGTCCAAAAGCACTGGTTTTCTGAAATGTCGGCAAACATTTTTTCACCCAATCTTGATGATTCTCTGTGGTAATGATCAGTTCACTAAGCCCACTTGGCTGCCCAATATTCACTCTTCTAGGTTGAAGCGTTCGTTTCCAATAAGAGTTTGAATTTTTAGGTTTCACTCTGTTTTCTCCTATATAGATAGATGTGTTGGGAACTCTAAATGAAACACGGTTTGTGCTAGCTCTTTGAAGATTGACAAAATAAAGTAGTTTTAGGTTCTGTCTCAAAGGTTGTTTCCTCTTGAAGAAGCCCTAAGCAGAGCCTGCCTAAAGACATTTTCATTGGAAAGGTGTGCCAAGCGTCCAAAAGTACTGGTTTTCTGAAATCTCGGCAAACCTTTTTTCACCCAATCTTGATGAGACATTGTGGTAGTGATCAGTTCACTAAGTCCACTTGGCTGCCCAATTTTCACTCTTCTAGGTTGAAGCGTTCGTTTCCAATAAGAGTTTGAATTTTTAGGTTTCACTCTGTTTTTTCCTATATAGATAGATGTGTTGGGAACTCTAAATGAAACACGGTTTGTGCTAGCTCTTTGAAAATTGACAAAATAAAGTAGTTTTAGGTTCTGTCTCTATGGTTTGTTTCCTCTTGAAGCAGCCCTAACTGGAGACTGCCTAAGTACACTTTCATTGGAAAGGTGTGCCAAGCGTCCAAAAGTACTGGTTTTCTGAAATCTCGGCAAACCTTTTTCACCCAATCTTGATGAGACATTGTGGTAGTGATCAGTTCACTAAGTCCACTTGGCTGCCCAATTTTCACTCTTCTAGGTTGAAGCGTTCGATTCCAGTAAGAGTTTGAGTTTTTAGGTTTCACTCTGTTTTCTCCTATATAGATAGATGTGTTGGGAACTCTAAATGAAACACGGTTTGTGCTAGCTCTTTGAAAATTGACAAAATAGAGTGGTTTTAGGTTCTGTCTCCATGGTTTGTTTTTTCTTGAAGCAGCCCTAACTAGAGACTGCCTAAGTACACTTTCATTGGAAAGGTGTGCCAAGCGTCCAAAAGCACTGGTTTTCTGAAATGTCGGCAAACATTTTTTCACCCAATCTTGATGATTCTCTGTGGTAATGATCAGTTCACTAAGCCCACTTGGCTGCCCAATATTCACTCTTCTAGGTTGAAGCGTTCGTTTCCAATAAGAGTTTGAATTTTTAGGTTTCACTCTGTTTTCTCCTATATAGATAGATGTGTTGGGAACTCTAAATGAAACACGGTTTGTGCTAGCTCTTTGAAAATTGACAAAATAAAGTAGTTCTAAGTTCTGTCTCAAAGGTTGTTTCCTCTTGAAGCAGCCCTAAGCAGAGCCTGCCTAAAGACATTTTCATTGGAAAGGTGTGCCAAGCGTCCAAAAGTACTGGTTTTCTGAAATCTCGGCAAACCTTTTTTCACCCAATCTTGATGAGATATTGTGGTAGTGATCAGTTCACTAAGTCCACTTGGCTGCCCAATTTTCACTCTTCTAGGTTGAAGCGTTCGTTTCAAATAAGAGTTTGAATTTTTAGGTTTCACTCTGTTTTTTCCTATATAGATAGATGTGTTGGGAACTCTAAATGAAACACGGTTTGTGCTAGCTCTTTGAAAATTGACAAAAAAAGTAGTTTTAGGTTCTGTCTCTATGGTTTGTTTCCTCTTGAAGCAGCCCTAACTGGAGACTGCCTAAATACACTTTCATTGGAAACGTGTGCCAAGCGTCCAAAAGTACTGGTTTTCTGAAATCACGGCAAACATTTTTTCACCCAATCTGGATGATTCTCTGTGGTAGTGATCAGTTCACTAAGTCAACTTGGCTTCCCAATTTTCACTCTTCTAGGTAGAAGCGTTCGTTTCCAGTAAGAGTTTGAATTTTTAGGTTTCACTCTGTTTTCTCCTATATAGATAGATGTGTTGGGAACTCTAAATGAAACACGGTTTGTGCTAGCTCTTTGAAAATTGACAAAATAAATAGTTCTAAGTTCTGTC
This sequence comes from Callospermophilus lateralis, assembly GCF_048772815.1. Classification (NCBI taxonomy): domain Eukaryota; kingdom Metazoa; phylum Chordata; class Mammalia; order Rodentia; family Sciuridae; genus Callospermophilus; species Callospermophilus lateralis. Next base: position 14,238 of record NW_027515864.1, read on the forward strand.
TCTAAGGTTTGTTTCCTCTTGAAGCAGCCCTAAGCAGAGACTGCCTAAAGACATTTTCATTGGAAAGGGGTGCCAAGCGTCCAAAAGTACTGGTTTTCTGAAATCTCGGCAAACATTTTTTCACCCAATATTGATGATTCTCTGTGGTAGTGACCAGTTCACTAAGCCCACTTGGCTGCCCAATTTTCACTCTTCTAAGTTGAAGCGTTCGTTTCCAGTAAGAGTTTGAATTTTTAGGTTTCACTGTGTTTTCTCCTATATAGATAGATGTGATTGGAACTCTAAATGAAACACGGTTTGTGCTAGCTCTTTGAAAATTGACAAAATAAAGTAGTTTTAGGTTCTGTCTCTATGGTTTGTTTCCTCTTCAAGCAGCCCTAACTGGAGACTGCCTAAATACACTTTCATTGGAAACGTGTGCCAAGCGTCCAAAAGTACTGGTTTTCTGAAATCTCGGCAAATATTTTTTCACCCAAACTGGATGATTCTCTGTGGTAGTGATCAGTTCACTAAGTCCACTTGGCTGCCCAATTTTCACTCTTCTAGGTTGAAGCGTTCGTTTCCAGTAAGAGTTTGAATTTTTAGGTTTCACTCTGTTTTCTCCTATATAGATAGATGTGTTGGGAACTCTAAATGCAACACAGTTTGTGCTAGCTCTTTGAAAATTGACAAAATAAAGTAGTTTTAGGTTCTGTCTCTATGGTTTGTTTCCTCTTGAAGCAGCCCTAACTGGAGACTGCCTAAATACACTTTCATTGGAAAGGTGTGGGAAGCGTCCAAAAGTACTGGTTTTCTGAAATCTCGGCAAACATTTTTTCACCCAATATTGATGATTCTCTGTGGTAGTGATCAGTTCACTAAGCCCACTTGGCTGCCAAATTTTCACTCTTCTAGGTTGAAGCGTGTGTTTCCAGTAAGAGTTTGAATTTTTAGGTTTCACTGTGTTTTCTCCTATATAGATAGATGGGTTGGGAACTCTAAATGAAACACGGCTTGTGCTAGCTCTTTGAAAATTGACAAAATAAAGTAGATTTAGGTTCTGTCTCTATGGTTTGTTTCCTCTTGAAGAAGCCCTAAGCAGAGCCTGCCTAAAGAATTTTCATTAGAAAGGGGTGCCAAGCGTCCAAAAGTACTGGTTTTCTGAAATCTCGGCAAACATTTTTTCACCCAATATTGATGATTCTCTGTGGTAATGATCAGTTCACTAAGTCCACTTGGCTGCCCAATTTTCATTCTTCTAGGTTGAAGCGTTCGATTCCAGTAAGAGTTTGAGTTTTTAGGTTTCACTCTGTTTTCTCCTATATAGATAGATGTGTTGGGAACTCTAAATGAAACACGGTTTGTGCTAGCTCTTTGAAAATTGACAAAATAGAGTGGTTTTAGGTTCTGTCTCCATGGTTTGTTTTTTCTTGAAGCAGCCCTAACTAGAGACTGCCTAAGTACACTTTCATTGGAAAGGTGTGCCAAGCGTCCAAAAGCACTGGTTTTCTGAAATGTCGGCAAACATTTTTTCACCCAATCTTGATGATTCTCTGTGGTAATGATCAGTTCACTAAGCCCACTTGGCTGCCCAATATTCACTCTTCTAGGTTGAAGCGTTCGTTTCCAATAAGAGTTTGAATTTTTAGGTTTCACTCTGTTTTCTCCTATATAGATAGATGTGTTGGGAACTCTAAATGAAACACGGTTTAAGCTAGCTCTTTGAAAATTGACAAAATAAAGTAGTTCTAAGTTCTGTCTCAAAGGTTGTTTCCTCTTGAAGCAGCCCTAAGCAGAGCCTGCCTAAAGACATTTTCATTGGAAAGGTGTGCCAAGCGTCCAAAAGTACTGGTTTTCTGAAATCTCGGCAAACCTTTTTTCACCCAATCTTGATGAGATATTGTGGTAGTGATCAGTTCACTAAGTCCACTTGGCTGCCCAATTTTCACTCTTCTAGGTTGAAGCGTTCGTTTCAAATAAGAGTTTGAATTTTTAGGTTTCACTCTGTTTTTTCCTATATAGATAGATGTGTTGGGAACTCTAAATGAAACACGGTTTGTGCTAGCTCTTTGAAAATTGACAAAAAAAGTAGTTTTAGGTTCTGTCTCTATGGTTTGTTTCCTCTTGAAGCAGCCCTAACTGGAGACTGCCTAAATACACTTTCATTGGAAACGTGTGCCAAGCGTCCAAAAGTACTGGTTTTCTGAAATCACGGCAAACATTTTTTCACCCAATCTGGATGATTCTCTGTGGTAGTGATCAGTTCACTAAGTCAACTTGGCTTCCCAATTTTCACTCTTCTAGGTAGAAGCGTTCGTTTCCAGTAAGAGTTTGAATTTTTAGGTTTCACTCTGTTTTCTCCTATATAGATAGATGTGTTGGGAACTCTAAATGAAACACGGTTTGTGCTAGCTCTTTGAAAATTGACAAAATAAATAGTTCTAAGTTCTGTCTCTAAGGTTTGTTTCCTCTTGAAGCAGCCCTAAGCAGAGACTGCCTAAAGACATTTTCATTGGAAAGGGGTGCCAAGCGTCCAAAAGTACTGGTTTTCTGAAATCTCGGCAAACATTTTTTCACCCAATATTGATGATTCTCTGTGGTAGTGACCAGTTCACTAAGCCCACTTGGCTGCCCAATTTTCACTCTTCTAAGTTGAAGCGTTCGTTTCCAGTAAGAGTTTGAATTTTTAGGTTTCACTTTGTTTTCTCCTATATAGATAGATGTGATTGGAACTCTAAATGAAACACGGTTTGTGCTAGCTCTTTGAAAATTGACAAAATAAAGTAGTTTTAGGTTCTGTCTCTATGGTTTGTTTCCTCTTCAAGCAGCCCTAACTGGAGACTGCCTAAATACACTTTCATTGGAAACGTGTGCCAAGCGTCCAAAAGTACTGGTTTTCTGAAATCTCGGCAAATATTTTTTCACCCAAACTGGATGATTCTCTGTGGTAGTGATCAGTTCACTAAGTCCACTTGGCTGCCCAATTTTCACTCTTCTAGGTTGAAGCGTTCGTTTCCAGTAAGAGTTTGAATTTTTAGGTTTCACTCTGTTTTCTCCTATATAGATAGATGTGTTGGGAACTCTAAATGAAACACAGTTTGTGCTAGCTCTTTGAAAATTGACAAAATAAAGTAGTTTTAGGTTCTGTCTCTATGGTTTGTTTCCTCTTGAAGCAGCCCTAACTGGAGACTGCCTAAATACACTTTCATTGGAAAGGTGTGGGAAGCGTCCAAAAGTACTGGTTTTCTGAAATCTCGGCAAACATTTTTTCACCCAATATTGATGATTCTCTGTGGTAGTGATCAGTTCACTAAGCCCACTTGGCTGCCAAATTTTCACTCTTCTAGGTTGAAGCGTGTGTTTCCAGTAAGAGTTTGAATTTTTAGGTTTCACTGTGTTTTCTCCTATATAGATAGATGGGTTGGGAACTCTAAATGAAACACGGCTTGTGCTAGCTCTTTGAAAATTGACAAAATAAAGTAGATTTAGGTTCTGTCTCTATGGTTTGTTTCCTCTTGAAGAAGCCCTAAGCAGAGCCTGCCTAAAGAATTTTCATTAGAAAGGGGTGCCAAGCGTCCAAAAGTACTGGTTTTCTGAAATCTCGGCAAACATTTTTTCACCCAATATTGATGATTCTCTGTGGTAATGATCAGTTCACTAAGTCCACTTGGCTGCCCAATTTTCACTCTTCTAGGTTGAAGCGTTCGATTCCAGTAAGAGTTTGAGTTTTTAGGTTTCACTCTGTTTTCTCCTATATAGATAGATGTGTTGGGAACTCTAAATGAAACACGGTTTGTGCTAGCTCTTTGAAAATTGACAAAATAGAGTGGTTTTAGGTTCTGTCTCCATGGTTTGTTTTTTCTTGAAGCAGCCCTAACTAGAGACTGCCTAAGTACACTTTCATTGGAAAGGTGTGCCAAGCGTCCAAAAGCACTGGTTTTCTGAAATGTCGGCAAACATTTTTTCACCCAATCTTGATGATTCTCTGTGGTAATGATCAGTTCACTAAGCCCACTTGGCTGCCCAATATTCACTCTTCTAGGTTGAAGCGTTCGTTTCCAATAAGAGTTTGAATTTTTAGGTTTCACTCTGTTTTCTCCTATATAGATAGATGTGTTGGGAACTCTAAATGAAACACGGTTTGTGCTAGCTCTTTGAAAATTGACAAAATAAAGTAGTTCTAAGTTCTGTCTCAAAGGTTGTTTCCTCTTGAAGCAGCCCTAAGCAGAGCCTGCCTAAAGACATTTTCATTGGAAAGGTGTGCCAAGCGTCCAAAAGTACTGGTTTTCTGAAATCTCGGCAAACCTTTTTTCACCCAATCTTGATGAGATATTGTGGTAGTGATCAGTTCACTAAGTCCACTTGGCTGCCCAATTTTCACTCTTCTAGGTTGAAGCGTTCGTTTCAAATAAGAGTTTGAATTTTTAGGTTTCACTCTGTTTTTTCCTATATAGATAGATGTGTTGGGAACTCTAAATGAAACACGGTTTGTGCTAGCTCTTTGAAAATTGACAAAAAAAGTAGTTTTAGGTTCTGTCTCTATGGTTTGTTTCCTCTTGAAGCAGCCCTAACTGGAGACTCCCTAAATACACTTTCATTGGAAACGTGTGCCAAGCGTCCAAAAGTACTGGTTTTCTGAAATCACGGCAAACATTTTTTCACACAATCTGGATGATTCTCTGTGGTAGTGATAAGTTCACGAAGTCAACTTGGCTTCCCAATTTTCTCTCTTCTAGGTTGAAGCGTTCGTTTCCAATAAGAGTTTGAATTTTTAGGTTTCACTCTGTTTTTTCCTATATAGATTGATGTGTTGGGAACTCTAAATGAAACACGGTTTGTGCTAGCTCTTTGAAAATTGACAAAATAAAGTAGTTTTAGGTTCTGACTCTATGGTTTGTTTCCTCTTGAAGCAGGCCTAACTGGAGACTGCCTAAATACACTTTCATTGGAAACGTGTGCCAAGCGTCCAAAGTACTGGTTTTCTGAAATCTCGGCAAACATTTTTTCACCCAATCTTGATGATTCTCTGTGGTAATGATCAGTTCACTAAGTCCACTTGGCTGCCCAATTTTCACTCTTCTAGGTTGAAGCGTTCGATTCCAGTAAGAGATTGAATTTTTAGGTTTCACTCTGTTTTCTCCTATATAGATAGATGTGTTGGGAACTCTAAATGAAACACGGTTTGTGCTAGCTCTTTGAAAATTGACAAAATAAAGTAGTTCTAAGTTCTGTCTCTAAGGTTGTTTCTCTTGACGCAGCCCTAAGCAGAGACTGCCTAAAGACATTTTCATTGGAAAGGTGTGGCCAGCGTCCAAAAGTACTGGTTTTCTGAAATTTCGGCAAACATTTTTCACCCAATCTTGATGATTCTCTGTGGTAGTGATCAGTTCACTAAGCCCACTTGGCTGCCAAATTTTCACTCTTCTAGGTTGAAGCGTGTGTTTCCAGTAAGAGTTTGAATTTTTAGGTTTCACTGTGTTTTCTCCTATATAGATAGATGTGTTTGGAACTCTAAATGAAACACGGCTTGTGCTAGCTCTTTGAAAATTGACAAAATAAAGTAGATTTAGGTTCTGTCTCTATGGTTTGTTTCCTCTTGAAGCAGCCCTATGCAGAGCCTGCCTAAAGACATTTTCATTGGAAAGGTGTGCCAAGCGTCCAAAAGTACTGGTTTTCTGAAATCTCGACAAACCTTTTTTCACCCAATCTTGATGAGACATTGTGGTAGTGATCAGTTCACTAAGTCCACTTGGCTCCCCAATTTTCACTCTTCTAGGTTGAAGCGTTCGATTCCAGTAAGAGTTTGAATTTTTAGGTTTCACTCTGTTTTCTCTTATGGATAGATGTGTTGGGAACTCTAAATGAAACACGGCTTGTGCTAGCTCTTTGAAAATTGACAAAATAAAGTAGATTTAGGTTCTGTCTCTATGGTTTGTTTCCTCTTGAACCAGCCCTAAGCAGAGCCTGCCTAAAGACATTTTCATTGGAAAGGTGTGCCAAGCGTCCAAAAGTACTGGTTTTCTGAAATCTCGGCAAACATTTTTTCACCCAATCTTGATGATTCTCTGTGGTAATGATCAGTTCACTAAGTTCACTTGGCTGCCCAATTTTCACTCTTCTAGGTTGAAGCGTTCGTTTCCAGTAAGAGTTCGAATTTTTAGGTTTCACTCTGTTTTCTCCTATATAGATAGATGTGTTGGAAACTCTAAATGAAACACGGTTTGTGCTAGCTCTTTGAAAATTGACAGAAAAAAGTAGTTCTAAGTTCTGTCTCTAAGGTTTGTTTCCTCTTGAAGCAGCCCTAAGCAGAGCCTGCCTAAAGACATTTTCATTGGAAAGGTGTGCCAAGCGTCCAAAAGTACTGGTTTTCTGAAATCTCGGCAAACCTTTTTTCACCCAATCTTGATGAGACATTGTGGTAGTGATCATTTCACTAAGTCCACTTGGCTGCCCAATTTTCACTCTTCTAGGTTGAAGCGTTCGATTCCAGCAAGAGTTTGAATTTTTAGGTTTCACTCTGTTTTCTCCTATATAGATAGATGTGTTGGGAACTCTAAATGAAACACGGTTTGTGCTAGCTCTTTGAAAATTGACAAAATAGAGTGGTTTTAGGTTCTGTCTCTATGGTTTGTTTCCTCTTGAAGCAGCCCTAACTGGACACTGACTAAATACACTTTCATTGGAAACGTGTGCCAAGCGTCCAAAAGTACTGGTTTTCTGAAATCTCGGCAAATATTTTTTCACCCAATCTGGATGATTCTCTGTGGTAGTGATCAGTTCACTAAGTCAACTTGGCTTCCCAATTTTCACTCTTCTAGGTTGAAGCGTTCATTTCCAGTAAGAGTTTCAATTTTTAGGTTTCACTCTGTTTTCTCCTATATAGATAGATGTGTTGGGAACTCTAAATGAAACACGGTTTGTGCTAGCTCTTTGAAAATTGAAAAATAAAGTAGTTCTAAGTTCTGTCTCTAAGGTTGTTTCCTCTTGAAGCAGCCCTAAGCAGAGCCTGCCTAAAGACATTTTCATTGGAAAGGTGTGCCAAGCGTCCAAAAGTACTGGTTTTCTGATATCTCGGCAAACCTTTTTTCACCCAATGTTGATGAGACATTGTGGTAGTGATCAGTTCACTAAGTCCACTTAGGCTGCCCAATTTTCACTCTTCTAGGTTGAAGCGTTCGTTTCCAATAAGAGTTTGAATTTTTAGGTTTCACTCTGTTTTCTCCTATATAGATAGATGTGTTGGGAACTCTAAATGAAACACGGTTTGTGCTAGCTCTTTGAAAATTGACAAAATAAAGTAGTTCTAAGTTCTGTCTCAAAGGTTGTTTCCTCTTGAAGCAGCCCTAAGCAGAGCCTGCCTAAAGACATTTTCATTGGAAAGGTGTGCCAAGCGTCCAAAAGTACTGGTTTTCTGAAATCTCGGCAAACATTTTTTCACCCAATCTTGATGAGACATTGTGGTAGTGATCAGTTCACTAAGTCCACTTGGCTGCAAAATTTTCACTCTTCTAGGTTGAAGCGTTCGTTTCCAATAAGATTTTGAATTTTTAGGTTTCACTCTGTTTTCTCCTATATAGATAGATGTGTTGGGAACTCTAAATGAAACACGGTTTGTGCTAGCTCTTTGAAAATTCACAAAATAAAGTAGTTTTAGGTTCTGTCTCTATGGTTTGTTTCCTCTTGAAGCAGCCCTAACTGGAGACTGCCTAAATACACTTTCATTGGAAACGTGTGCCAAGCGTCCAAAAGTACTGGTTTTCTGAAATCTCGGCAAACATTTTTTCACACAATCTGGATGATTCTCTGTGGTAGTGATCAGTTCACGAAGTCAACTTGGCTTCCCAATTTTCTCTCTTCTAGGTTGAAGCGTTCGTTTCCAATAAGAGTTTGAATTTTTAGGTTTCACTCTGTTTTTCCTATATAGATTGATGTGTTGGGAACTCTAAATGAAACACGGTTTGTGCTAGCTCTTTGAAAATTGACGAAATAAAGTAGTTTTAGGTTCTGTCTCTATGGTTTGTTTCCTCTTGAAGCAGGCCTAACTGGAGACTGACTAAATACACTTTCATTGGAAACGTGTGCCAAGCGTCCAAAAGTACTGGTTTTCTGAAATCTCGGCAAACATTTTTTCACCCAATCTTGATGATTCTCTGTGGTAGTGATCAGTTCACTAAGCCCACTTGGCTGCCAAATTTTCACTCTTCTAGGTTGAAGCGTGTGTTTCCAGTAAGAGTTTGAATTTTTAGGTTTCACTGTGTTATCTCCTATATAGATAGATGTGTTTGGAACTCTAAATGAAACACGGCTTGTGCTAGCTCTTTGAAAATTGACAAAATAAAGTAGATTTAGGTTCTGTCTCTATGGTTTGTTTCCTCTTGAAGCAGCCCTAAGCAGAGCCTGCCTAAAGACATTTTCATTGGAAAGGTGTGCCAAGCGTCCAAAAGTACTGGTTTTCTGAAATCTCGGCAAACATTTTTTCACCCAATCTTGATGATTCTCTGTGGTAATGATCAGTTCACTAAGTTCACTTGGCTGCCCAATTTTCACTCTTCTAGGTTGAAGCGTTCGTTTCCAGTAAGAGTTTGAATTTTTAGGTTTCACTCTGTTTTCTCCTATATAGATAGATGTGTTGGAAACTCTAAATGAAACACGGTTTGTGCTAGCTCTTTGAAAATTGACAAAAAAAAGTAGTTCTAAGTTCTGTCTCTAAGGTTTGTTTCCTCTTGAAGCAGCCCTAATCAGAGCCTGCCTAAAGACATTTTCATTGGAAAGGTGTGCCAAGCGTCCAAAAGTACTGGTTTTCTGAAATCTCGGCAAACCTTTTTTCACCCAATCTTGATGAGACATTGTGGTAGTGATCAGTTCACTAAGTCCACTTGGCTGCCCAATTTTCACTCTTCTAGGTTGAAGAGTTCGATTCCAGTAAGAGTTTGAATTTTTAGGTTTCACTCTGTTTTCTCTTATAGATAGATGTGTTGGGAACTCCAAATGAAACACGGCTTGTGCTAGCTCTTTGAAAATTGACAAAATAAAGTAGATTTAGGTTCTGTCTCTATGGTTTGTTTCCTCTTGAACCAGCCCTAAGCAGAGCCTGCCTAAAGACATTTTCATTGGAAAGGTGTGCCAAGCGTCCAAAAGTACTGGTTTTCTGAAATCACGGCAAACATTTTTTCACCCAATCTTGATGATTCTCTGTGGTAATGATCAGTTCACTAAGTTCAATTGGCTGCCCAATTTTCACTCTTCTAGGTTGAAGCATTCGTTTCCAGTAAGAGTTCGAATTTTTAGGTTTCACTCTGTTTTCTCCTATATAGATAGATGTGTTGGAAACTCTAAATGAAACACGGTTTGTGCTAGCTCTTTGAAAATTGACAGAAAAAAGTAGTTCTAAGTTCTGTCTCTAAGGTTTGTTTCCTCTTGAAGCAGCCCTAAGCAGAGCCTGCCTAAAGACATTTTCATTGGAAAGGTGTGCCAAGCGTCCAAAAGTACTGGTTTTCTGAAATCTCGGCAAACCTTTTTTCACCCAATCTTGATGAGACATTGTGGTAGTGATCAGTTCACTAAGTCCACTTGGCTGCCCAATTTTCATTCTTCTAGGTTGAAGCGTTCGATTCCAGTAAGAGTTTGAATTTTTAGGTTTCACTCTGTTTTCTCCTATATAGATAGATGTGTTGGGAACTCTAAATGAAACACGGTTTGTGCTAGCTCTTTGAAAATTCACAAAATAAAGTAGTTTTAGGTTCTGTCTCTATGGTTTGTTTCCTCTTGAAGCAGCCCTATCTGGAGACTGCCTAAATACACTTTCATTGGAAACGTGTGCCAAGCGTCCAAAAGTACTGGTTTTCTGAAATCTCGGCAAACATTTTTTCACCCAATATTGATGATTCTCTGTGGTAGTGATCAGTTCACTAAGTCAACTTGGCTGCCCAATTTTCACTCTTCTAGGTTGAAGCGTTCGTTTCCAGTAAGAGTTTGAATTTTTAGGTTTCACTCTGTTTTCTCCTATATAGATAGATGTGTTGGAAACTCTAAATGAAACACGGTTTGTGCTAGCTCTTTGAAAATTGACAAAATAAAGTAGGTCTAAGTTCTGTCTCTAAGGTTTGTTTCCTCTTGAAGCAGCCCTAAGCAGATGATGCCTAAAGACATTAGCATTGGAAAGGTGTGCCAAGCGTCCAAAAGTACTGGTTTTCTGAAATCTCGGCAAACCTTTTTTCACCCAATATTGATGAGACATTGTGGTAATTATCAGTTCACTAAGTCCACTTGGCTGCCCAATTTTCACTCTTCTAGGTTGAAGCGTTCGATTCCAGTAAGAGTTTGAATTTTTAGGTTTCACTCTGTTTTCTCCTATATAGATAGATGTGTTGGGAACTCTAAATGAAACACGGTTTGTGCTAGCTCTTTGAAAATTGACAAAATAGAGTGGTTTTAGGTTCTGTCTCCATGGTTTGTTTTTTCTTGAAGCAGCCCTAACTGGAGACTGCCTAAGTACACTTTCATTGGAAAGGTGTGCCAAGCGTCCTAAAGCACTGGTTTTCTGCAATCTCGGCAAACATTTTTTCACCCAATCTGGATGATTCTCTGTGGTAATGATCAGTTCACTAAGCCCACTTGGCTGCCCAATATTCACTCTTCTAGGTTGAAGCGTTCGTTTCCAATAAGAGTTTGAATTTTTAGGTTTCACTCTGTTTTTTCCTATATAGATAGATGTGTTGGGCACTCTAAATGAAACACGGTTTGTGCTAGCTCTTTAAAAATAGACAAAATAAAGTAATTTTAGGTTCTGTCTCTATGGTTTGTTTCCTCTTGAAGCAGCCCTAACTGGAGACTGCCTAAATACACTTTCATTGGAAACGTGTGCAAAGCGTCCAAAAGTACTGGTTTTCTGAAATCTCGGCAAACATTTTTTCACCCAATCTGGATGATTCTCTGTGGTAGTGATCAGTTCACTAAGTCAACTTGGCTTCCCAATTTTCACTCTTCTAGGTTGAAGCGTTCATTTCCAGTAAGAGTTTCAATTTTTAGGTTTCACTCTGTTTTCTCCTTTATAGATAGATGTGTTGGGAACTCTAAATGAAACACGGTTTGTGCTAGCTCTTTGAAAATTGAAAAAATAAAGTAGTTCTAAGTTCTGTCTCTAAGGTTGTTTCCTCTTGAAGCAGCCCTAAGCAGAGCCTGCCTAAAGACATTTTCATTGGAAAGGTGTGCCAAGCGTCCAAAAGTACTGGTTTTCTGAAATCTCGGCAAACCTTTTTTCACCCAATATTGATGAGACATTGTGGTAGTGATCAGTTCACTAAGTCCACTTGGCTGCCCAATTTTCACTCTTCTAGGTTGAAGCGTTCGTTTCCAATAAGAGTTTGAATTTGTAGGTTTCACTCTGTTTTCTCCTATATAGATAGATGTGTTGGGAACTCTAAATGAAACACGGTTTGTGCTAGCTCTTTGAAAATTGACAAAATAAAGTAGTTCTAAGTTCTGTCTCTAAGGTTTGTTTCCTCTTGAAGCAGCCCTAATCAGAGACTGCCTAAAGACATTTTCATTGGAAAGGTGTGCCAAGCGTCCAAAAGTACTGGTTTTCTGAAATCTCGGCAAACATTTTTTCACCCAATCTGGATGATTCTCTGTGGTAGTGACCAGTTCTCTAAGCCCACTTGGCTGCCCAATTTTCACTCTTCTAAGTTGAAGCGTTCGTTTCCAGTAAGAGTTTGAATTTTTAGGTTTCACTGTGTTTTCTCCTATATAGATAGATGTGTTTGGAACTCTAAATGAAACACGGTTTGTGCTAGCTCTTTGAAAATTGACAAAATAAAGTAATTTTAGGTTCTGTCTCTATGGTTTGTTTCCTCTTGAAGCAGCCCTAACTGGAGACTGCCTATATACACTTTCATTGGAAACGTGTGCCAAGCGTCCAAAAGTACTGGTTTTGTGAAATCTCGGCAAACCTTTTTTCACCCAATCTTGATGAGACATTGTGGTAGTGATCAGTTCACTAAGTCCACTTGGCTGCCCAATTTTCACTCTTCTAGGTTGAAGCGTTCGTTTCCAGTAAGAGATTGAATTTTTAGGTTTCACTCTGTTTTCTCCTATATAGATAGATGTGTTGGGAACTCTAAATGAAACACGGTTTGTGCTAGCTCTTTGAGAATTGACAAAATAAAGTAGTTCTAAGTTCTGTCTCTAAGGTTGTTTCCTCTTGAAGCAGCCCTAAGCAGAGACTGCCTAAAGACATTTTCATTGGAAAGGTGTGGCCAGCGTCCAAAAGTACTGGTTTTCTGAAATCTCGGCAAACATTTTTTCACCCAATCTTAATGATTCTCTGTGGTAATGATCAGTTCACTAAGTCCACTTCGCTGCCCAATTTTCACTCTTCTAGGTTGAAGCGTTCGTTTCCAGTAAGAGTTTGAATTTTTAGGTTTCACTCTGTTTTCTCCTATATAGATTGATGTGTTGGGAACTCTAAATGAAACACGGTTTGTGCTAGCTCTTTGAAAATTGACAAAATAAAGTAGTTTTAGGTTCTGTCTCTATGGTTTGTTTCCTCTTGAAGCAGGCCTAACTGGAGACTGCCTAAATACACTTTCATTGGAAACCTGTGCCAAGCGTCCAAAAGTACTGGTTTTCTGAAATCTCGGCAAACATTTTTTCACCCAATCTTGATGATTCTCTGTGGTAATGATCAGTTCACTAAGTCCACTTGGCTGCCCAATTTTCACTCTTCTAGGTTGAAGCGTTCGTTTCAGGTAAGAAATTGAATTTTTAGGTTTCACTCTGTTTTCTCCTATATAGATAGATGTGTTGGGAACTCTAAATGAAACACGGTTTGTACTAGCTCTTTGAAAATTGACAAAATAAAGTAGATTTAGGTTCTGTCTCTATGGTTTGTTTCCTCTTGAAGCAGCCCTAACTAGAGACTGCCGAAATAGACTTTGATTGGAAACGTGTGCCAAGCGTCCAAAAGTACTGGTTTTCTGAAATCTTGGCAAACATTTTTTCACCCAATCTAGATGATTCTCTCTGGTAATGATCAGTTCACTAAGTCCACTTGGCTGCCCAATTTTGACTCTTCTAGGTTGAAGCGTTCGTTTCCAGTAAGAGATTGAATTTTTAGGTTTCACTCTGTTTTCTCCTATATAGATAGATGTGTTGGGAACTCTAAATGAAACACGGTTTGTGCTATCTCTTTGAAAATTGAAAAAATAAAGTAGTTCTAAGTTCTGTCTCTAAGGTTGTTTCCTCTTGAAGCAGCCCTAAGCATAGACTAGCTAAAGACATTTTCATTGGAAAGGTGTGGCCAGCGTCCAAAAGTACTGGTTTTCTGAAATCTCAGCAAACATTTTTTCACCCAATCTTGATGATTCTCTGTGGTAATGATCAGTTCACTAAGTCCACTTGGCTGCCCAATTTTCACTCTTCTAGGTTGAAGCGTTCGTTTCCAGTAAGAGTTTGAATTTTTAGGTTTCACTCTGTTTTCTCCTATATAGATAGATGTGTTGGGAACTCTAAATGAAACACGGTTTGTGGTAGCTCTTTGAAAATTGACAAAATAAAGTAGATTTAGGTTCTGTCTCTATGGTTTGTTTCCTCTTGAAGCAGCCCTAACTAGAGACTGCCGAAATACACTCTGATTGGAAACGTGTGCCAAGCGTCCAAAAGTACTGGTTTTCTGAAATCTCGGCAAACCTTTTTTCACCCAATCTTGATGAGACATTGTGGTAGTGATCAGTTCACTCAGTCCACTTGGCTGCCCAATTTTCACTCTTCTAGGTTGAAGCGTTCGTTTCCAGTAAGAGTTTGAATTTTTAGGTTTCACTCTGTTTTCTCCTATATAGATAGATGTGTTGGGAACTCTAAATGAAACACGGTTTGTGCTAGCTCTTTGAAAATTGACAAAATAAAGTAGTTCTAAGTTCTGTCTCTAAGGTTGTTTCCTCTTGAAGCAGCCCTAAGCAGAGACTTCCTAAAGACATTTTCCTTGGAAAGGTGTGGCCAGCGTCCAAAAGTACTGGTTTTCTGAAATCTCGGCAAACATTTTTTCACCCAATCTTGATGATTCTCTGTGGTAATGATCAGTTCACTAAGTCCACTTGGCTGCCCAATTTTCACTCTTCTAGGTTGAAGCGTTCATTTCCAGTAATAGTTTGAATTTTTAGGTTTCACTCTGTTTTCTCCTATATAGATAGATGTGTTGGGAACTCTAAATGAAACACGGTTTGTGCTAGCTCTTTGAAAATTGCCAAAATAATTTTAGGTTCTGTCTCTATGGTTTGTTTCCTCTTGAAGCAGCCCTAACTGGAGACTGCCTAAATACACTTTCATTGGAAACGTGTGCCAAGCGTCCAAAAGTACTGTTTTTCTGAAATCTCGGCAAACATTTTTTCACACAATCTGGATGACTCTGTGGTAGTGATAAGTTCACGAAGTCAACTTGGTTTCCCAATTTTCACTCTTCTAGGTTGAAGAGTTCGTTTCCAATAAGAGTTTGAATTTTTAGGTTTCATTCTGTTTTTTCCTATATAGATAGATGTGTTGGGAACTCTAAATGAAACACGGTTTGTGCTAGCTTTTTGAAAATTGACAAAAAAAGTAGTTTTAGGTTCTGTCCCTATGGTTTGTTTCCTCTTGAAGCAGCCCTAACTGGAGACTGCCTAAATTCACTTTCATTGGAAACGTGTGCCAAGCGTCCAAAAGTACTGGTTTTCTGATATCTCGGCAAACATTTTTTCACCCAATCTGGATGATTCTCTGCGGTAATGATCAGTTCACTAAGTCCACTTGGCTGCCCAATTTTCACTCTTCTAGGTTGAAGCGTTCGTTTCCAGTAAGAGATTGAATTTTTAGGTTTCACTCTGTTTTCTCCTATATAGATAGATGTTTTGGGAACTCTAAATGAAACACGGTTTGTGCTAGCTCTTTGAAAATTGACAAAATAAAGTAGTTTTAGGTTCTGTCTCTCTGGTTTGTTTCCTCTTGAAGCAGCCCTAACTGGAGACTGCCTAAATACACTTTCATTGGAAAGGTGTGCCAAGCGTCCAAAAGTACTGGTTTTCTGAAATCTCGGCAAACATTTTTTCACCCAATATTGATGATTCTCTGTGGTAGTGATCAGTTCACTAAGCCCACTTGGCTGCCAAATTTTCACTCTTCTAGGTTGAAGCGTGTGTTTCCAGTAAGAGTTTGAATTTTTAGGTTTCACTGTGTTTTCTCCTATATAGATAGATGTGTTTGGAACTCTAAATGAAACACGGCTTGTGCTAGCTCTTTGAAAATTGACAAAATAAAGTAGATTTAGGTTCTGTCTCTATGGTTTGTTTCCTCTTGAAGCAGCCCTAAGCAGAGCCTGCCTAAAGACATTTTCATTGGAAAGGTGTGCCAAGCGTCCAAAAGTACTGGTTTTCTGAAATCTCGGCAAACATTTTTTCACCCAATCTTGATGATTCTCTGTGGTAATGATCAGTTCACTAAGTCCACTTGGCTGCCCAATTTTCACTCTTCTAGGTTGAAGCGTTCATTTCCAGTAAGAGTTTGAATTTTTAGGTTTCACTCTGTTTTCTCCTATATAGATAGATGTGTTGGGAACTCTAAATGAAACACGGTTTGTGCTAGCTCTTTGAAAATTGCCAAAATAATTTTAGGTTCTGTCTCTATGGTTTGTTTCCTCTTGAAGCAGCCCTAACTGGAGACTGCCTAAATACACTTTCATTGGAAACGTGTGCCAAGCGTCCAAAAGTACTGGTTTTCTGAAATCTCGGCAAACCTTTTTTCACCCAATCTTGATGAGACATTGTGGTAGTGATTAGTTCACTAAGTCCACCTGGCTGCCCAATTTTCACTCTTCTAGGTTGAAGCGTTCGTTTCCAGTAAGAGTATGAATTTTTAGGTTTCACTCTGTTTTCTCCTATATAGATAGATGTGTTGGGAACTCTAAATGAAACACGGTTTGTGCTAGCTCTTTGAAAATTGACAAAATAAAGTAGTTCTAAGTTCTGTCTCTAAGGTTGTTTCCTCTTGAAGCAGCCCTAAGCAGAGACTGCCTAAAGACATTTTCATTGGAAAGGTGTGGCCAGCGTCCAAAAGTACTGGTTTTCTGAAATCTCGGCAAACATTTTTTCACCCAATCTTGATGATTCTCTGTGGTAATGATCAGTTCACTAAGTCCACTTGGCTGCCCAATTTTCACTCTTCTAGGTTGAAGCGTTCGTTTCCAGTAAGAGTTTGAATTTTTAGGTTTCACTCTGTTTTCTCCTATATAGATAGATGTGTTGGGAACTCTAAATGAAACACGGTTTGTGCTAGCTCTTTGAAAATTGACAAAATAAAGTAGTTTTAGGTTCTGTCTCTATGGTTTGTTTCCTCTTGAAGCAGCCCTAACTGGAGACTGCCTAAATACACTTTCATTGGAAACGTGTGCCAAGCGTCCAAAAGTACTGTTTTTCTGAAATCTCGGCAAACATTTTTTCACACAATCTGGATGACTCTGTGGTAGTGATCAGTTCACGAAGTCAACTTGGCTTCCCAATTTTCACTCTTCTAGGTTGAAGCGTTCGTTTCCAATAAGAGTTTGAATTTTTAGGTTTCATTCTGTTTTTTCCTATATAGATAGATGTGTTGGGAACTCTAAATGAAACACGGTTTGTGCTAGCTCTTTGAAAATTGACAAAAAAAGTAGTTTTAGGTTCTGTCCCTATGGTTTGTTTCCTCTTGAAGCAGCCCTAACTGGAGACTGCCTAAATTCACTTTCATTGGAAACGTGTGCCAAGCGTCCAAAAGTACTGGTTTTCTGAAATCTCGGCAAACATTTTTTCACCCAATCTGGATGATTCTCTGTGGTAGTGATCAGTTCACTAAGTCCACTTGGCTGCCCAATTTTCACTCTTCTAGGTTGAAGCGTTCGTTTCCAGTAAGAGATTGAATTTTTAGGTTTCACTCTGTTTTCTCCTATATAGATAGATGTGTTGGGAACTCTAAATGAAACACGGTTTGTGCTAGCTCTTTGAAAATTGACAAAATAAAGTAGTTTTAGGTTCTGTCTCTATGGTTTGTTTCCTCTTGAAGCAGCCCTAACTGGAGACTGCCTAAATACACTTTCATTGGAAAGGTGTGCCAAGCGTCCAAAAGTACTGGTTTTCTGAAATCTCGGCAAACATTTTTTCACCCAATATTGATGATTCTCTGTGGTAGTGATCAGTTCACTAAGCCCACTTGGCTGCCAAATTTTCACTCTTCTAGGTTGAAGCGTGTGTTTCCAGTAAGAGTTTGAATTTTCAGGTTTCACTGTGTTTTCTCCTATATAGATAGATGTGTTTGGAACTCTAAATGAAACACGGCTTGTGCTAGCTCTTTGAAAATTGACAAAATAAAGTAGATTTAGGTTCTGTCTCTATGGTTTGTTTCCTCTTGAAGCAGCCCTAAGCAGAGCCTGCCTAAAGACATTTTCATTGGAAAGGTGTGCCAAGCGTCCAAAAGTACTGGTTTTCTGAAATCTCGGCAAACATTTTTTCACCCAATCTTGATGATTCTCTGTGGTAATGATCAGTTCACTAAGTTCACTTGGCTGCCCAATTTTCACTCTTCTAGGTTGAAGCGTTCGTTTCCAGTAATAGTTTGAATTTTTAGGTTTCACTCTGTTTTCTCCTATATAGATAGATGTGTTGGAAACTCTAAATGAAACACGGTTTGTGCTAGCTCTTTGAAAATTGACAAAAAAAAGTAGTTCTAAGTTCTGTCTCTAAGGTTTGTTTCCTCTTGAAGCAGCCCTAATCAGAGCCTGCCTAAAGACATTTTCATTGGAAAGGTGTGCCAAGCGTCCAAAAGTACTGGTTTTCTGAAATCTCGGCAAACCTTTTTTCACCCAATCTTGATGAGACATTGTGGTAGTGATCAGTTCACTAAGTCCACTTGGCTGCCCAATTTTCACTCTTCTAGGTTGAAGCGTTCGATTCCAGTAAGAGTTTGAATTTTTAGGTTTCACTCTGTTTTCTCTTATAGATAGATGTGTTGGGAACTCTAAATGAAACACGGCTTGTGCTAGCTCTTTGAAAATTGACAAAATAAAGTAGATTTAGGTTCTGTCTCTATGGTTTGTTTCCTCTTGAACCAGCCCTAAGCAGAGCCTGCCTAAAGACATTTTCATTGGAAAGGTGTGCCAAGCGTCCAAAAGTACTGGTTTTCTGAAATCTCGGCAAACATTTTTTCACCCAATCTTGATGATTCTCTGTGGTAATGATCAGTTCACTGAGTTCACTTGGCTGCCCAATTTTCACTCTTCTAGGTTGAAGCGTTCGTTTCCAGTAAGAGTTCGAATTTTTAGGTTTCACTCTGTTTTCTCCTATATAGATAGATGTGTTGGAAACTCTAAATGAAACACGGTTTGTGCTAGCTCTTTGAAAATTGACAGAAAAAAGTAGTTCTAAGTTCTGTCTCTAAGGTTTGTTTCCTCTTGAAGCAGCCCTAAGCAGAGCCTGCCTAAAGACATTTTCATTGGAAAGGTGTGCCAAGCGTCCAAAAGTACTGGTTTTCTGAAATCTCGGCAAACATTTTTTCACCCAATCTTG
Organism: Callospermophilus lateralis; assembly: GCF_048772815.1. Classification (NCBI taxonomy): domain Eukaryota; kingdom Metazoa; phylum Chordata; class Mammalia; order Rodentia; family Sciuridae; genus Callospermophilus; species Callospermophilus lateralis. The sequence continues at coordinate 32,774 of NW_027515864.1, forward strand.
ATGAGACATTGTGGTAGTGATCAGTTCACTAAGTCCACTTGGCTGCCCAATTTTCACTCTTCTAGGTTGAAGCGTTCGATTCCAGTAAGAGTTTGAATTTTTAGGTTTCACTCTGTTTTCTCCTATATAGATAGATGTGTTGGGAACTCTAAATGAAACACGGTTTGTGCTAGCTCTTTGAAAATTGACAAAATAGAGTGGTTTTAGGTTCTGTCTCTATGGTTTGTTTTCTCTTGAAGCAGCCCTAACTGGAGACTGACTAAATACACTTTCATTGGAAACGTGTGCCAAGCGTCCAAAAGTACTGGTTTTCTGAAATCTCGGCAAACATTTTTTCACCCAATCTGGATGATTCTCTGTGGTAGTGATCAGTTCACTAAGTCAACTTGGCTTCCCAATTTTCACTCTTCTAGGTTGAAGCGTTCATTTCCAGTAAGAGTTTGAATTTTTAGGTTTCACTCTGTTTTCTCCTATATAGATAGATGTGTTGGGAACTCTAAATGAAACACGGTTTGTGCTAGCTCTATGAAAATTGACAAAATAAAGTAGTTCTAAGTTCTGTCTCAAAGGTTGTTTCCTCTTGAAGCAGCCCTAAGCAGAGCCTGCCTAAAGACATTTTCATTGGAAAGGTGTGCCAAGCGTCCAAAAGTACTGGTTTTCTGAAATCTCGGCAAACCTTTTTTCACCCAATATTGATGAGACATTGTGGTAGTGATCAGTTCACTAAGTCCACTTGGCTGCCCAATTTTCACTCTACTAGGTTGAAGCGTTCGTTTCCAATAAGAGTTTGAATTTTTAGGTTTCACTCTGTTTTCTCCTATATAGATAGATGTGTTGGGAACTCTAAATGAAACACGGCTTGTGCTAGCTCTTTGAACATTGACAAAATAAAGTAGATTTAGGTTCTGTCTCTATGGTTTGTTTCCTCTTGAAGCAGCCCTAAGCAGAGCCTGCCTAAAGACATTTTCATTGGAAAGGTGTGCCAAGCGTCCAAAAGTACTGGTTTTCTGAAATCTCGGCAAACATTTTTTCACCCAATCTTGATGATTCTCTGTGGTAATAATCAGTTCACTAAGTTCACTTGGCTGCCCAATTTTCACTCTTCTAGGTTGAAGCGTTCGTTTCCAGTAAGAGTTCGAATTTTTAGGTTTCACTCTGTTTTCTCCTATATAGATAGATGTGTTGGAAACTCTAAATGAAACACGGTTTGTGCTAGCTCTTTGAAAATTGACAAAATAAAGTAGTTTTAGGTTCTGTCTCTATGGTTTGTTTCCTCTTGAAGCAGCCCTAACTGGAGACTGCCTAAGTACACTTTCATTGGAAACGTGTGCCAAGCGTCCAAAAGTACTGGTTTTCTGAAATCTCGGCAAACCTTTTTTCACCCAATATTGATGAGACATTGTGGTAGTGATCAGTTCACTAAGTCCACTTGGCTGCCCAATTTTCACTCTTCTAGGTTGAAGCGTTCGATTCCAGTAAGAGTTTGAATTTTTAGATTTCACTCTGTTTTCTCCTATATGGATAGATGTGTTGGGAACTCTAAATGAAACACGGTTTGTGCTAGCTCTTTGAAAATTGACAAAATAGAGTGGTTTTAGGTTCTGTCTCCATGGTTTGTTTTTTCTTGAAGCAGCCCTAACTAGAGACTGCCTAAGTACACTTTCATTGGAAAGGTGTGCCAAGCGTCCAAAAGCACTGGTTTTCTGAAATCTCGGCAAACATTTTTTCACCCAATCTTGATGATTCTCTGTGGTAATGATCAGTTCACTAAGCCCACTTGGCTGCCCAATATTCACTCTTCTATGTTGAAGCGTTCGTTTCCAATAAGAGTTTGAATTTTTAGGTTTCACTCTGTTTTCTCCTATATAGATAGATGTGTTGGGAACTCTAAATGAAATACGGTTTGTGCTAGCTCTTTGAAAATAGACAAAATAAAGTAGTTAGGTTCTGTCTCTATGGTTTGTTTCCTCTTGAAGCAGCCCTAACTGGAGACTGCCTAAATACACTTTCATTGGAAACGTGTGCCAAGCGTCCAAAAGTACTGTTTTTCTGAAATCTCGGCAAACATTTTTTCACCCAATCTGGATGATTCTCTGTGGTAGTGATCAGTTCACTAAGTCAACTTGGCTTCCCAATTTTCACTCTTCTAGGTTGAAGCGTTCCTTTCCAGTAAGAGTTTGAATTTTTAGGTTTCACTCTGTTTTCTCCTATATAGATAGATGTGTTGTCAACTCGAAATGAAACACGGTTTGTGCTAGCTCTTTGAAAATTGACAAAATAAAGTAGTTCTAAATTTGTCTCTAAGGTTTGTTTCCTCTTGAAGCAGCCCTAAGCAGAGACTGCCTAAAGACATTTTCATTGGAAAGGTGTGCCAAGCGTCCAAAAGTACTGGTTTTCTGAAATCTCGGCAATCATTTTTTCACCCAATATTGATGATTCTCTGTGGCAGTGACCAGTTCACTAAGCCCACTTGGCTGCCCAATTTTCACTCTTCTAAGTTGAAGCGTTCGTTTCCAGTAAGAGTCTGAATTTTTAGGTTTCACTGTGTTTTCTCCTATATAGATAGATGTGTTTGGAACTCTAAATGAAACACGGTTTGTGCTAGCTCTTTGAAAATTGACAAAATAAAGTAATTTTAGGTTCTGTCTCTATGGTTTGTTTCCTCTTCAAGCAGCCCTAACTGGAGACTGCCTAAATACACTTTCATTGGAAACGTGTGCCAAGCGTCCAAAAGTACTGGTTTTCTGAAATCTCGGCAAACCTATTTTCACCCAATCTTGATGAGACATTGTGGTAGTGATCAGTTCACTAAGTCCACTTGGCTGCCCAATTTTCACTCTTCTAGGTTGAAGCGTTCGATTCCAGTAAGAGTTTGAATTTTTAGGTTTCACTCTGTTTTCTCCTATATAGATAGATGTGTTGGGAACTCTAAATGAAACACGGTTTGTGCTAGCTCTTTGAAAATTGACAAAATAAAGTAGTTCTAAGTTCTGTCTCAAAGGTTGTTTCCTCTTGAAGCAGCCCTAAGCAGAGCCTGCCTAAAGACATTTTCATTGGAAAGGTGTGCCAAGCGTCCAAAAGTACTGGTTTTCTGAAATCTCGGCAAACATTTTTTCACCCAATCTGGATGATTCTCTGTGGTAATGATCAGTTCACTAAGTCCACTTGGCTGCCCAATTTTCACTCTTCTATGTTGAAGCGTTCGTTTCCAATAAGAGTTTGAATTTTTAGGTTTCACTCTGTTTTCTCCTATATAGATAGATGTGTTGGGAACTCTAAATGAAACACGGTTTGTGCTAGCTCTTTGAAAATAGACAAAATAAAGTAGTTAGGTTCTGTCTCTATGGTTTGTTTCGTCTTGAAGCAGCCCTAACTGGAGACTGCCTAAATACACTTTCATTGGAAACGTGTGCCAAGCGTCCAAAAGTACTGGTTTTCTGAAATCTCGGCAAACATTTTTTCACCCAATCTGGATGATTCTCTGTGGTAGTGACCAGTTCTCTAAGCCTACTTGGCTGCCCAATTTTCACTCTTCTAAGTTGAAGCGTTCGTTTCCAGTAAGAGTTTGAATTTTTAGGTTTTACTGTGTTTTCTCCTATATAGATAGATGTGTTTGGAACTCTAAATGAAACACGGTTTGTGCTAGCTCTTTGAAAATTGACAAAATAAAGTAATTTTAGGTTCTGTCTCTATGGTTTGTTTCCTCTTGAAGCAGCCCTAACTGGAGACTGCCTATATACACTTTCATTGGAAACGTGTGCCAAGCGTCCAAAAGTACTGGTTTTGTGAAATCTCGGCAAACCTTTTTTCACCCAATCTTGATGAGACATTGTGGTAGTGATCAGTTCACTAAGTCCACTTGGCTGCCCAATTTTCACTCTTCTAGGTTGAAGCGTTCGTTTCCAGTAAGAGATTGAATTTTTAGGTTTCACTCTGTTTTCTCCTATATAGATAGATGTGTTTGGAACTCTAAATGAAACACGGTTTGTGCTAGCTCTTTGAAAATTGACAAAATAAAGTAGTTCTAAGTTCTGTCTCTAAGGTTGTTTCCTCTTGAAGCAGCCCTAAGCAGAGACTGCCTAAAGACATTTTCATTGGAAAGGTGTGGCCAGCGTCCAAAACTACTGGTTTTCTGAAATCTCGGCAAACATTTTTCACCCAATCTTGATGATTCTCTGTGGTAATGATCAGTTCACTAAGTCCACTTGGCTGCCCAATTTTCACTCTTCTAGGTTGAAGCGTTCGTTTCCAGTAAGAGTTTGAATTTTTAGGTTTCACTCTGTTTTCTCCTATATAGATAGATGTGTTGGGAACTCTAAATGAAACACGGTTTGTGCTAGATCTTTGAAAATTGACAAAATAAAGTAGTTTTAGGTTCTGTCTCTATGGTTTGTTTCCTCTTGAAGCAGCCCTAACTGGAGACTGCCTAAATACACTTTCATTGGAAACGTGTGCCAAGCGTCCAAAAGTACTGTTTTTCTGAAATCTCGGCAAACATTTTTTCACACAATCTGGATGACTCTGTGGTATTGATCAGTTCACGAAGTCAACTTGGCTTCCCAATTTTCACTCTTCTAGGTTGAAGCGTTCGTTTCCAGTAAGAGATTGAATTTTTAGGTTTCACTCTGTTTTCTCCTATATAGATAGATGTGTTGGGAACTCTAAATGAAACACGGTTTGTGCTAGCTCTTTGAAAATTGACAAAATAAAGTAGTTTTAGGTTCTGTCTCTATGGTTTGTTTCCTCTTGTAGCAGCCCTAACTGGAGACTGCCTAAATACACTTTCATTGGAAAGGTGTGCCAAGCGTCCAAAAGTACTGGTTTTCTGAAATCTCGGCAAACATTTTTTCACCCAATATTGATGATTCTCTGTGGTAGTGATCAGTTCACTAAGCCCACTTGGCTGCCAAATTTTCACTCTTCGATGTTGAAGCGTTCATTTCCAGTAAGAGTTTGAATTTTTAGGTTTCACTCTGTTTTCTCCTATATAGATAGATGTGTTGGGAACTCTAAATGAAACACGGTTTGTGCTAGCTCTTTGAAAATTGCCAAAATAATTTTAGGTTCTGTCTCTATGGTTTGTTTCCTCTTGAAGCAGCCCTAACTGGAGACTGCCTAAATACACTTTCATTGGAAACGTGTGCCAAGCGTCCAAAAGTACTGGTTTTCTGAAATCTCGGCAAACCTTTTTTCACCCAATCTTGATGAGACATTGTGGTAGTGATTCGTTCACTAAGTCCACTTGGCTGCCCAATTTTCACTCTTCTAGGTTGAAGCGTTCGTTTCCAGTAAGAGTTTGAATTTTTAGGTTTCACTCTGTTTTCTCCTATATAGATAGATGTGTTGGGAACTCTAAATGAAACACGGTTTGTGCTAGCTCTTTGAAAATTGACAAAATAAAGTAATTTTAGGTTCTGTCTCTATGGTTTGTTTCCTCTTGAAGCAGCCCTAACTGGAGACTGCCTATATACACTTTCATTGGAAACGTGTGCCAAGCGTCCAAAAGTACTGGTTTTCTGAAATCTCGGCAAACCTTTTTTCACCCAATCTTGATGAGACATTGTGGTAGTGATCAGTTCACTAAGTCCACTTGGCTGCCCAATTTTCACTCTTCTAGGTTGAAGCGTTCGTTTCCAGTAAGAGATTGAATTTTTAGGTTTCACTCTGTTTTCTCCTATATAGATAGATGTGTTGGGAACTCTAAATGAAACACGGTTTGTGCTAGCTCTTTGAAAATTGACAAAATAAAGTAGTTCTAAGTTCTGTCTCTAAGGTTGTTTCCTCTTGAAGCAGCCCTAAGCAGAGACTGCCTAAAGACATTTTCATTGGAAAGGTGTGGCCAGCGTCCAAAAGTACTGGTTTTCTGAAATCTCGGCAAACATTTTTTCACCCAATCTTGATGATTCTCTGTGGTAATGATCAGTTCACTAAGTCCACTTGGCTGCCCAATTTTCACACTTCTAGGTTGAAGCGTTCGTTTCCAGTAAGAGTTTGAATTTTTAGGTTTCACTCTGTTTTCTCCTATATAGATAGATGTGTTGGGAACTCTAAATGAAACACGGTTTGTGCTAGCTCTTTGAAAATTGACAAAATAAAGTAGTTTTAGGTTCTGTCTCTATGGTTTGTTTCCTCTTGAAGCAGCCCTAACTGGAGACTGCCTAAATACACTTTCATTGGAAAAGTGTGCCAAGCGTCCAAAAGTACTGTTTTTCTGAAATCTCAGCAAACATTTTTTCACACAATCTGGATGACTCTGTGGTAGTGATCAGTTCACGAAGTCAACTTGGCTTCCCAATTTTCACTCTTCTAGGTTGAAGCGTTCGTTTCCAATAAGAGTTTGAATTTTTAGGTTTCATTCTGTATTTTCCTATATAGATAGATGTGTTGGGAACTCTAAATGAAACACGGTTTGTGCTAGCTCTTTGAAAATTGACAAAAAAAGTAGTTTTAGGTTCTGTCCCTATGGTTTGTTTCCTCTTGAAGCAGCCCTAACTGGAGACTGCCTAAATACACTTTCATTGGAAAAGTGTGCCAAGCGTCCAAAAGTACTGTTTTTCTGAAATCTCAGCAAACATTTTTTCACACAATCTGGATGACTCTGTGGTAGTGATCAGTTCACGAAGTCAACTTGGCTTCCCAATTTTCACTCTTCTAGGTTGAAGCGTTCGTTTCCAATAAGAGTTTGAATTTTTAGGTTTCATTCTGTTTTTTCCTATATAGATAGATGTGTTGGGAACTCTAAATGAAACACGGTTTGTGCTAGCTCTTTGAAAATTGACAAAAAAAGTAGTTTTAGGTTCTGTCCCTATGGTTTGTTTCCTCTTGAAGCAGCCCTAACTGGAGACTGCCTAAATTCACTTTCATTGGAAACGTGTGCCAAGCGTCCAAAAGTACTGGTTTTCTGAAATATCGGCAAACATTTTTTCACCCAATCTGGATGATTCTCTGTGGTAATGATCAGTTCACTAAGCCCACTTGGCTGCCCAATATTCACTCTTCTATGTTGAAGCGTTCGTTTCCAATAAGAGTTTGAATTTTTAGGTTTCACTCTGTTTTCTCCTATATAGATAGATGTGTTGGGAACTCTAAATGAAACACGGTTTGTGCTAGCTCTTTGAAAATAGACAAAATAAAGTAGTTAGGTTCTGTCTCTATGGTTTGTTTCGTCTTGACGCAGCCCTAACTGGAGACTGCCTAAATACACTTTCATTGGAAACGTGTGCCAAGCGTCCAAAAGTACTGGTTTTCTGAAATCTCGGCAAACATTTTTTCACCCAATCTGGATGATTCTCTGTGGTAGTGATCAGTTCACTAAGTCAACATGGCTTCCCAATTTTCACTCTTCTAGGTTGAAGCGTTCCTTTCCAGTAAGAGTTTGAATTTTTAGGTTTCACTCTGTTTTCTCCTATATAGATAGATGTGTTGTCAACTCGAAATGAAACACGGTTTGTGCTAGCTCTTTGAAAATTGACAAAATAAAGTAGTTCTAAATTTGTCTCTAAGTTTTGTTTCCTCTTGAAGCAGCCCTAAGCAGAGACTGCCTAAAGACATTTTCATTGGAAAGGTGTGCCAAGCGTCCAAAAGTACTGGTTTTCTGAAATCTCGGCAATCATTTTTTCACCCAATATTGATGATTCTCTGTGGCAGTGACCAGTTCACTCAGCCCACCTGGCTGCCCAATTTTCACTCTTCTAAGTTGAAGCGTTCGTTTCCAGTAAGAGTTTGAATTTTTAGGTTTCACTGTGTTTTCTCCTATATCGATAGATGTGTTTGGAACTCTAAATGAAACACGGTTTGTGCTAGCTCTTTGAAAATTGACAAAATAAAGTAATTTTAGGTTCTGTCTCTATGGTTTGTTTCCTCTTCAAGCAGCCCTAACTGGAGACTGCCTAAATACACTTTCATTGGAAACGTGTGCCAAGCGTCCAAAAGTACTGGTTTTCTGAAATCTCGGCAAACCTTTTTTCACCCAATCTTGATGAGACATTGTGGTAGTGATCAGTTCACTAAGTCCACTTGGCTGCCCAATTTTCACTGTTCTAGGTTGAAGCGTTGGATTCCAGTAAGAGTTTGAATTTTTAGGTTTCACTCTGTTTTCTCCTATATAGATAGATGTGTTGGGAACTCTAAATGAAACACGGTTTGTGCTAGCTCTTTGAAAATTGACAAAATAAAGTAGTTCTAAGTTCTCAAAGGTTGTTTCCTCTTGAAGCACCCTAAGCAGAGCCTGCCTAAAGACATTTTCATTGGAAAGGTGTGCCAAGCGTCCAAAAGTACTGGTTTTCTGAAATCTCGGCAAACCTTTTTTCACCCAATCTTGATGAGACATTGTGGTAGTGATCAGTTCACTAAGTCCACTTGGCTGCCCAATTTTCACTCTTCTAGGTTGAAGCGTTCGATTCCAGTAAGAGTTTGAATTTTTAGGTTTCACTCTGTTTTCTCCTATATGGATAGATGTGTTGGGAACTCTAAATGAAACACGGTTTGTGCTAGCTCTTTGAAAATTGACAAAATAGAGTGGTTTTAGGTTCTGTCTCCATGGTTTGTTTTTTCTTGAAGCAGCCCAAACTAGAGACTGCCTAAGTACACTTTCATTGGAAAAGTGTGCCAAGCGTCCAAAAGCACTGGTTTTCTGAAATCTCGGCAAACATTTTTTCACCCAATCTTGATGATTCTCTGTGGTAATGATCAGTTCACTAAGTCCACTTGGCTGCCCAATTTTCACTCTTCTAGGTTGAAGCGTTCGTTTCCAGTAAGAGTTTGAATTTTTAGGTTTCACTCTGTTTTCTCCTATATAGATAGATGTGTTGGGAACTCTAAATGAAACACGGTTTGTGCTAGCTCTTTGAAAATTGACAAAATAAAGTAGTTTTTGGTTCTGTCTCTATGGTTTGTTTCCTCTTGAAGCAGCCCTAACTGGAGATTGCCTAAATACACTTTCATTGGAAACGTGTGCCAAGCGTCCAAAAGTACTGTTTTTCTGAAATCTCGGCAAACATTTTTTCACACAATCTGGATGACTCTGTGGTAGTGATCAGTTCACGAAGTCAACTTGGCTTCCCAATTTTCACTCTTCTAGGTTGAAGCGTTCGTTTCCAATAAGAGTTTGAATTTTTGGGTTTCATTCTGTTTTTTCCTATATAGATAGATGTGTTGGGAACTCTAAATGAAACACGGTTTGTGCTAGCTCTTTGAAAATTGACAAAAAAAGTAGTTTTAGGTTCTGTCCCTATGGTTTGTTTCCTCTTGAAGCAGCCCTAACTGGAGACTGCCTAAATTCACTTTCATTGGAAACGTGTGCCAAGCGTCCAAAAGTACTGGTTTTCTGAAATCTCGGCAAACATTTTTTCACCCAATCTGGATGATTCTCTGTGGTAATGATCAGTTCACTAAGTCCACTTGGCTGCCCAATTTTCACTCTTCTATGTTGAAGCGTTCGTTTCCAATAAGAGTTTGAATTTTTAGGTTTCACTCTGTTTTCTCCTATATAGATAGATGTGTTGGGAACTCTAAATGAAACACCGTTTGTGCTAGCTCTTTGAAAATAGACAAAATAAAGTAGTTTGGTTCTGTCTCTATGGTTTGTTTCGTCTTGAAGCAGCCCTAACTGGAGACTGCCTAAATACACTTTCATTGGAAACGTGTGCCAAGCGTCCAAAAGTACTGGTTTTCTGAAATCTCGGCAAACATTTTTTCACCCAATCTGGATGATTCTCTGTGGTAGTGACCAGTTCTCTAAGCCTACTTGGCTGCCCAATTTTCACTCTTCTAAGTTGAAGCGTTCGTTTCCAGTAAGAGTTTGAATTTTTAGGTTTTACTGTGTTTTCTCCTATATAGATAGATGTGTTTGAAACTCTAAATGAAACACGGTTTGTGCTAGCTCTTTGAAAATTGACAAAATAAAGTAATTTTAGGTTCTGTCTCTATGGTTTGTTTCCTCTTGAAGCAGCCCTAACTGGAGACTGCCTATATACACTTTCATTGGAAACGTGTGCCAAGCGTCCAAAAGTACTGGTTTTGTGAAATCTCGGCAAACCTTTTTTCACCCAATCTTGATGAGACACTGTGGTAGTGATCAGTTCACTAAGTCCACTTGGCTGCCCAATTTTCACTCTTCTAGGTTGAAGCGTTCGTTTCCAGTAAGAGATTGAATTTTTAGGTTTCACTCTGTTTTCTCCTATATAGATAGATGTGTTTGGAACTCTAAATGAAACACGGTTTGTGCTAGCTCTTTGAAAATTGACAAAATAAAGTAGTTCTAAGTTCTGTCTCTAAGGTTGTTTCCTCTTGAAGCAGCCCTAAGCAGAGACTGCCTAAAGACATTTTCATTGGAAAGGTGTGGCCAGCGTCCAAAAATACTGGTTTTCTGAAATCTCGGCAAACATTTTTCACCCAATCTTGATGATTCTCTGTGGTAATGATCAGTTCACTAAGTCCACTTGGCTGCCCAATTTTCACTCTTCTAGGTTGAAGCGTTCGTTTCCAGTAAGAGTTTGAATTTTTAGGTTTCACTCTGTTTTCTCCTATATAGATAGATGTGTTGGGAACTCTAAATGAAACACGGTTTGTGCTAGCTCTTTGAAAATTGACAAAATAAAGTAGTTTTAGGTTCTGTCTCTATGGTTTGTTTCCTCTTGAAGCAGCCCTAACTGGAGACTGCCTAAATACACTTTCATTGGAAACGTGTGCCAAGCGTCCAAAAGTACTGTTTTTCTGAAATCTCGGCAAACATTTTTTCACACAATCTGGATGACTCTGTGGTAGTGATCAGTTCACGAAGTCAACTTGGCTTCCCAATTTTCACTCTTCTAGGTTGAAGCGTTCGTTTCCAATAAGAGTTTGAATTTTTAGGTTTCTTTCTGTTTTTTCCTATATAGATAGATGTGTTGGGAACTCTAAATGAAACACGGTTTGTGCTAGCTCTTTGAAAATTGACAAAAAAAGTAGTTTTAGGTTCTGTCTCTATGGTTTGTTTCCTCTTGAAGCAGCCCTAACTGGAGACTGCCTAAATTCACTTTCATTGGAAACGTGTGCCAAGCGTCCAAAAGTACTGGTTTTCTGAAATCTCGGCAAACATTTTTCACCCAATCTGGATGATTCTCTGTGGTAATGATCAGTTCACTAAGTCCACTTGGCTGCCCAATTTTCACTCTTCTAGGTTGAAGCGTTCGTTTCCAGTAAGAGATTGAATTTTTAGGTTTCACTCTGTTTTCTCCTATATAGATAGATGTGTTGGGAACTCTAAATGAAACACGGTTTGTGCTAGCTCTTTGAAAATTGACAAAATAAAGTAGTTTTAGGTTCTGTCTCTATGGTTTGTTTTCTCTTGAAGCAGCCCTAAGTGGAGACTGCCTAAATACACTTTCATTGGAAAGGTGTGCCAAGCGTCCAAAAGTACTGGTTTTCTGAAATCTCGGCAAACATTTTTTCACCCAATATTGATGATTCTCTGTGGTAGTGATCAGTTCACTAAGCCCACTTGGCTGCCAAATTTTCACTCTTCGAGGTTGAAGCGTTCATTTCCAGTAAGAGTTTGAATTTTTAGGTTTCACTCTGTTTTCTCCTATATAGATAGATGTGTTGGGAACTCTAAATGAAACACGGTTTGTGCTAGCTCTTTGAAAATTGCCAAAATAATTTTAGGTTCTGTCTCTATGGTTTGTTTCCTCTTGAAGCAGCCCTAACTGGAGACTGCCTAAATACACTTTCATTGGAAACGTGTGCCAAGCGTCCAAAGTACTGGTTTTCTGAAATCTCGGCAAACCTTTTTTCACCCAATCTTGATGAGACATTGTGGTAGTGATTCGTTCACTAAGTCCACTTGGCTGCCCAATTTTCACTCTTCTAGGTTGAAGCGTTCGTTTCCAGTAAGAGTTTGAATTTTTAGGTTTCACTCTGTTTTCTCCTATATAGATAGATGTGTTGGGAACTCTAAATGAAACACGGTTTGTGCTAGCTCTTTGAAAATTGACAAAATAAAGTAATTTTAGGTTCTGTCTCTATGGTTTGTTTCCTCTTGAAGCAGCCCTAACTGGAGACTGCCTATATACACTTTCATTGGAAACGTGTGCCAAGCGTCCAAAAGTACTGGTTTTCTGAAATCTCGGCAAACCTTTTTTCACCCAATCTTGATGAGACATTGTGGTAGTGATCAGTTCACTAAGTCCACTTGGCTGCCCAATTTTCACTCTTCTAGGTTGAAGCGTTCGTTTCCAGTAAGAGATTGAATTTTTAGGTTTCACTCTGTTTTCTCCTATATAGATAGATGTGTTGGGAACTCTAAATGAAACACGGTTTGTGCTAGCTCTTTGAAAATTGACAAAATAAAGTAGTTCTAAGTTCTGTCTCTAAGGTTGTTTCCTCTTGAAGCAGCCCTAAGCACAGACTGCCCAAAGACATTTTCATTGGAAAGGTGTGGCCAGCGTCCAAAAGTACTGGTTTTCTGAAATCTCGGCAAACATTTTTTCACCCAATCTTGATGATTCTCTGTGGTAATGATCAGTTCACTAAGTCCACTTGGCTGCCCAATTTTCACACTTCTAGGTTGAAGCGTTCGTTTCCAGTAAGAGTTTGAATTTTTAGGTTTCACTCTGTTTTCTCCTATATAGATAGATGTGTTGGGAACTCTAAATGAAACACGGTTTGTGCTAGCTCTTTGAAAATTGACAAAAAAAGTAGTTTTAGGTTCTGTCCCTATGGTTTGTTTCCTCTTGAAGCAGCCCTAACTGGAGACTGCCTAAATACACTTTCATTGGAAAAGTGTGCCAAGCGTCCAAAAGTACTGTTTTTCTGAAATCTCAGCAAACATTTTTTCACACAATCTGGATGACTCTGTGGTAGTGATCAGTTCACGAAGTCAACTTGGCTTCCCAATTTTCACTCTTCTAGGTTGAAGCGTTCGTTTCCAATAAGAGTTTGAATTTTTAGGTTTCATTCTGTTTTTTCCTATATAGATAGATGTGTTGGGAACTCTAAATGAAACACGGTTTGTGCTAGCTCTTTGAAAATTGACAAAAAAAGTAGTTTTAGGTTCTGTCCCTATGGTTTGTTTCCTCTTGAAGCAGCCCTAACTGGAGACTGCCTAAATTCACTTTCATTGGAAACGTGTGCCAAGCGTCCAAAAGTACTGGTTTTCTGAAATATCGGCAAACATTTTTTCACCCAATCTGGATGATTCTCTGTGGTAATGATCAGTTCACTAAGCCCACTTGGCTGCCCAATATTCACTCTTCTATGTTGAAGCGTTCGTTTCCAATAAGAGTTTGAATTTTTAGGTTTCACTCTGTTTTCTCCTATATAGATAGATGTGTTGGGAACTCTAAATGAAACACGGTTTGTGCTAGCTCTTTGAAAATAGACAAAATAAAGTAGTTAGGTTCTGTCTCTATGGTTTGTTTCGTCTTGAAGCAGCCCTAACTGGAGACTGCCTAAATACACTTTCATTGGAAACGTGTGCCAAGCGTCCAAAAGTACTGGTTTTCTGAAATCTCGGCAAACATTTTTTCACCCAATCTGGATGATTCTCTGTGGTAGTGATCAGTTCACTAAGTCAACATGGCTTCCCAATTTTCACTCTTCTAGGTTGAAGCGTTCCTTTCCAGTAAGAGTTTGAATTTTTAGGTTTCACTCTGTTTTCTCCTATATAGATAGATGTGTTGTCAACTCGAAATGAAACACGGTTTGTGCTAGCTCTTTGAAAATTGACAAAATAAAGTAGTTCTAAATTTGTCTCTAAGTTTTGTTTCCTCTTGAAGCAGCCCTAAGCAGAGACTGCCTAAAGACATTTTCATTGGAAAGGTGTGCCAAGCGTCCAAAAGTACTGGTTTTCTGAAATCTCGGCAATCATTTTTTCACCCAATATTGATGATTCTCTGTGGCAGTGACCAGTTCACTCAGCCCACTTGGCTGCCCAATTTTCACTCTTCTAAGTTGAAGCGTTCGTTTCCAGTAAGAGTTTGAATTTTTAGGTTTCACTGTGTTTTCTCCTATATAGATAGATGTGTTTGGAACTCTAAATGAAACACGGTTTGTGCTAGCTCTTTGAAAATTGACAAAATAAAGTAATTTTAGGTTCTGTCTCTATGGTTTGTTTTCTCTTCAAGCAGCCCTAACTGGAGACTGCCTAAATACACTTTCATTGGAAACGTGTGCCAAGTGTCCAAAAGTACTGGTTTTCTGAAATCTCGGCAAACCTATTTTCACCCAATCTTGATGAGACATTGTGGTAGTGATCAGTTCACTAAGTCCACTTGGCTGCCCAATTTTCACTGTTCTAGGTTGAAGCGTTGGATTCCAGTAAGAGTTTGAATTTTTAGGTTTCACTCTGTTTTCTCCTATATAGATAGATGTGTTGGGAACTCTAAATGAAACACGGTTTGTGCTAGCTCTTTGAAAATTGACAAAATAAAGTAGTTCTAAGTTCTCAAAGGTTGTTTCCTCTTGAAGCACCCTAAGCAGAGCCTGCCTAAAGACATTTTCATTGGAAAGGTGTGCCAAGCGTCCAAAAGTACTGGTTTTCTGAAATCTCGGCAAACCTTTTTTCACCCAATCTTGATGAGACATTGTGGTAGTGATCAGTTCACTAAGTCCACTTGGCTGCCCAATTTTCACTCTTCTAGGTTGAAGCGTTCGATTCCAGTAAGAGTTTGAATTTTTAGGTTTCACTCTGTTTTCTCCTATATGGATAGATGTGTTGGGAACTCTAAATGAAACACGGTTTGTGCTAGCTCTTTGAAAATTGACAAAATAGAGTGGTTTTAGGTTCTGTCTCCATGGTTTGTTTTTTCTTGAAGCAGCCCAAACTAGAGACCGCCTAAGTACACTTTCATTGGAAAAGTGTGCCAAGCGTCCAAAAGCACTGGTTTTCTGAAATCTCGGCAAACATTTTTTCACCCAATCTTGATGATTCTCTGTGGTAATGATCAGTTCACTAAGTCCACTTGGCTGCCCAATTTTCACTCTTCTAGGTTGAAGCGTTCGTTTCCAGTAAGAGTTTGAATTTTTAGGTTTCACTCTGTTTTCTCCTATATAGATAGATGTGTTGGGAACTCTAAATGAAACACGGTTTGTGCTAGCTCTTTGAAAATTGACAAAATAAAGTAGTTTTTGGTTCTGTCTCTATGGTTTGTTTCCTCTTGAAGCAGCCCTAACTGGAGACTGCCTAAATACACTTTCATTGGAAACGTGTGCCAAGCGTCCAAAAGTACTGTTTTTCTGAAATCTCGGCAAACATTTTTTCACACAATCTGGATGACTCTGTGGTAGTGATCAGTTCACGAAGTCAACTTGGCTTCCCAATTTTCACTCTTCTAGGTTGAAGCGTTCGTTTCCAATAAGAGTTTGAATTTTTGGGTTTCATTCTGTTTTTTCCTATATAGATAGATGTGTTGGGAACTCTAAATGAAACACGGTTTGTGCTAGCTCTTTGAAAATTGACAAAAAAAGTAGTTTTAGGTTCTGTCCCTATGGTTTGTTTCCTCTTGAAGCAGCCCTAACTGGAGACTGCCTAAATTCACTTTCATTGGAAACGTGTGCCAAGCGTCCAAAAGCACTGGTTTTCTGAAATCTCGGCAAACATTTTTTCACCCAATCTGGATGATTCTCTGTGGTAATGATCAGTTCACTAAGTCCACTTGGCTGCCCAATTTTCACTCTTCTATGTTGAAGCGTTCGTTTCCAATAAGAGTTTGAATTTTTAGGTTTCACTCTGTTTTCTCCTATATAGATAGATGTGTTGGGAACTCTAAATGAAACACGGTTTGTGCTAGCTCTTTGAAAATAGACAAAATAAAGTAGTTAGGTTCTGTCTCTATGGTTTGTTTCGTCTTGAAGCAGCCCTAACTGGAGACTGCCTAAATACACTTTCATTGGAAACGTGTGCCAAGCGTCCAAAAGTACTGGTTTTCTGAAATCTCGGCAAACATTTTTTCACCCAATCTGGATGATTCTCTGTGGTAGTGACCAGTTCTCTAAGCCTACTTGGCTGCCCAGTTTTCACTCTTCTAAGTTGAAGCGTTCGTTTCCAGTAAGAGTTTGAATTTTTAGGTTTTACTGTGTTTTCTCCTATATAGATAGATGTGTTTGGAACTCTAAATGAAACACGGTTTGTGCTAGCTCTTTGAAAATTGACAAAATAAAGTAATTTTAGGTTCTGTCTCTATGGTTTGTTTCCTCTTGAAGCAGCCCTAACTGGAGACTGCCTATATACACTTTCATTGGAAACGTGTGCCAAGCGTCCAAAAGTACTGGTTTTGTGAAATCTCGGCAAACCTTTTTTCACCCAATCTTGATGAGACATTGTGGTAGTGATCAGTTCACTAAGTCCACTTGGCTGCCCAATTTTCACTCTTCTAGGTTGAAGCGTTCGTTTCCAGTAAGAGATTGAATTTTTAGGTTTCACTCTGTTTTCTCCTATATAGATAGATGTGTTTGGAACTCTAAATGAAACACGGTTTGTGCTAGCTCTTTGAAAATTGACAAAATAAAGTAGTTCTAAGTTCTGTCTCTAAGGTTGTTTCCTCTTGAAGCAGCCCTAAGCAGAGACTGCCTAAAGACATTTTCATTGGAAAGGTGTGGCCAGCGTCCAAAAGTACTGGTTTTCTGAAATCTCGGCAAACATTTTTCACCCAATCTTGATGATTCTCTGTGGTAATGATCAGTTCACTAAGTCCACTTGGCTGCCCAATTTTCACTCTTCTAGGTTGAAGCGTTCGTTTCCAGTAAGAGTTTGAATTTTAGGTTTCATTCTGTTTTCTCCTATATAGATAGATGTGTTGGGAACTCTAAATGAAACACGGTTTGTGCTAGCTCTTTGAAAATTGACAAAATAAAGTAGTTTTAGGTTCTGTCTCTATGGTTTGTTTCCTCTTGAAGCAGCCCTAACTGGAGACTGCCTAAATACACTTTCATTGGAAACGTGTGCCAAGCGTCCAAAAGTACTGTTTTTCTGAAATCTCGGCAAACATTTTTTCACACAATCTGGATGACTCTGTGGTAGTGATCAGTTCACGAAGTCAACTTGGCTTCCCAATTTTCACTCTTCTAGGTTGAAGCGTTCGTTTCCAATAAGAGTTTGAATTTTTAGGTTTCTTTCTGTTTTTTCCTATATAGATAGATGTGTTGGGAACTCTAAATGAAACACGGTTTGTGCTAGCTCTTTGAAAATTGACAAAAAAAGTAGTTTTAGGTTCTGTCTCTATGGTTTGTTTCCTCTTGAAGCAGCCCTAACTGGAGACTGCCTAAATTCACTTTCATTGGAAACGTGTGCCAAGCGTCCAAAAGTACTGGTTTTCTGAAATCTCGGCAAACATTTTTTCACCCAATCTGGATGATTCTCTGTGGTAATGATCAGTTCACTAAGTCCACTTGGCTGCCCAATTTTCACTCTTCTAGGTTGAAGCGTTCGTTTCCAGTAAGAGATTGAATTTTTTGGTTTCACTCTGTTTTCTCCTATATAGATAGATGTGTTGGGAACTCTAAATGAAACACGGTTTGTGCTAGCTCTTTGAAAATTGACAAAATAAAGTAGTTTTAGGTTCTGTCTCTATGGTTTGTTTCCTCTTGAAGCAGCCCTAACTGGAGACTGCCTAAATACACTTTCATTGGAAAGGTGTGCCAAGCGTCCAAAAGTACTGGTTTTCTGAAATCTCGGCAAACATTTTTTCACCCAATATTGATGATTCTCTGTGGTAGTGATCAGTTCACTAAGCCCACTTGGCTGCCAAATTTTCACTCTTCGAGGTTGAAGCGTTCATTTCCAGTAAGAGTTTGAATTTTTAGGTTTCACTCTGTTTTCTCCTATATAGATAGATGTGTTGGGAACTCTAAATGAAACACGGTTTGTGCTAGCTCTTTGAAAATTGCCAAAATAATTTTAGGTTCTGTCTCTATGGTTTGTTTCCTCTTGAAGCAGCCCTAACTGGAGACTGCCTAAATACACTTTCATTGGAAACGTGTGCCAAGCGTCCAAAAGTACTGGTTTTCTGAAATCTCGGCAAACCTTTTTTCACCCAATCTTGATGAGACATTGTGGTAGTGATTCGTTCACTAAGTCCACTTGGCTGCCCAATTTTCACTCTTCTAGGTTGAAGCGTTCGTTTCCAGTAAGAGTTTGAATTTTTAGGTTTCACTCTGTTTTCTCCTATATAGATAGATGTGTTGGGAACTCTAAATGAAACACGGTTTGTGCTAGCTCTTTGAAAATTGACAAAATAAAGTAATTTTAGGTTCTGTCTCTATGGTTTGTTTCCTCTTGAAGCAGCCCTAACTGGAGACTGCCTATATACACTTTCATTGGAAACGTGTGCCAAGCGTCCAAAAGTACTGGTTTTCTGAAATCTCGGCAAACCTTTTTTCACCCAATCTTGATGAGACATTGTGGTAGTGATCAGTTCACTAAGTCCACTTGGCTGCCCAATTTTCACTCTTCTAGGTTGAAGCGTTCATTTCCAGTAAGAGATTGAATTTTTAGGTTTCACTCTGTTTTCTCCTATATAGATAGATGTGTTGGGAACTCTAAATGAAACACGGTTTGTGCTAGCTCTTTGAAAATTGACAAAATAAAGTAGTTTTAGGTTCTGTCTCTATGGTTTGTTTCCTCTTGAAGCAGCCCTAACTGGAGACTGCCTAAATACACTTTCATTGGAAAGGTGTGCCAAGCGTCCAAAAGTACTGGTTTTCTGAAATCTCGGCAAACATTTTTTCACCCAATATTGATGATTCTCTGTGGTAGTGATCAGTTTACTAAGCCCACTTGGCTGCCAAATTTTCACTCTTCTAGGTTGAAGCGTGTGTTTCCAGTAAGAGTTTGAATTTTTAGGTTTCACTGTGTTTTCTCCTATATAGATAGATGTGTTTGGAACTCTAAATGAAACACGGCTTGTGCTAGCTCTTTGAAAATTGACAAAATAAAGTAGATTTAGGTTCTGTCTCTATGGTTTGTTTCCTCTTGAAGCAGCCCTAAGCAGAGCCTGCCTAAAGACATTTTCATTGGAAAGGTGTGCCAAGCGTCCAAAAGTACTGGTTTTCTGAAATCTCGGCAAACATTTTTTCACCCAATCTTGATGATTCTCTGTGGTAATGATCAGTTCACTAAGTCCACTTGGCTGCCCAATTTTCACTCTTCTAGGTTGAAGCGTTCATTTCCAGTAAGAGTTTGAATTTTTAGGTTTCACTCTGTTTTCTCCTATATAGATAGATGTGTTGGGAACTCTAAATGAAACACGGTTTGTGCTAGCTCTTTGAAAATTGCCAAAATAATTTTAGGTTCTGTCTCTATGGTTTGTTTCCTCTTGAAGCAGCTCTAACTGGAGACTGCCTAAATACACTTTCATTGGAAACGTGTGCCAAGCGTCCAAAAGTACTGGTTTTCTGAAATCTCGGCAAACCTTTTTTCACCCAATCTTGATGAGACATTGTGGTAGTGATTAGTTCACTAAGTCCACTTGGCTGCCCAATTTTCACTCTTCTAGGTTGAAGCGTTCGTTTCCAGTAAGAGTTTGAATTTTTAGGTTTCACTCTGTTTTCTCCTATATAGATAGATGTGTTGGGAACTCTAAATGAAACACGGTTTGTGCTAGCTCTTTGAAAATTGACAAAATAAAGTAGTTCTAAGTTCTGTCTCAAAGGTTGTTTCCTCTTGAAGCACCCTAAGCAGAGCCTGCCTAAAGATATTTTCATTGGAAAGGTGTGCCAAGCGTCCAAAAGTACTGGTTTTCTGAAATCTCGGCAAACCTTTTTTCACCCAATCTTGATGAGACATTGTGGTAGTGATCAGTTCACTAAGTCCACTTGGCTGCCCAATTTTCACTCTTCTAGGTTGAAGCGTTCGATTCCAGGAAGAGTTTGAATTTTTAGGTTTCACTCTGTTTTCTCCTATATGGATAGATGTGTTGGGAACTCTAAATGAAACACGGTTTGTGCTAGCTTTTTGAAAATTGACAAAATAGAGTGGTTTTAGGTTCTGTCTCCATGGTTTGTTTTTTCTTGAAGCAGCCCTAACTAGAGACTGCCTACGTACACTTTCATTGGAAAGGTGTGCCAAGCGTCCAAAAGCACTGGTTTTCTGAAATCTCGGCAAACATTTTTTCACCCAATCTTGATGATTCTCTGTGGTAATGATCAGTTCACTAAGCCCACTTGGCTGCCCAATATTCACTCTTCTATGTTGAAGCGTTCGTTTCCAATAAGAGTTTGAATTTTTAGGTTTCACTCTGTTTTCTCCTATATAGATAGATGTGTTGGGAACTCTAAATGAAACACGGTTTGTGCTAGCTCTTTGAAAATAGACAAAATAAAGTAGTTAGGTTCTGTCTCTATGGTTTGTTTCGTCTTGAAGCAGCCCTAACTGGAGACTGCCTAAATACACTTTCATTGGAAACGTGTGCCAAGCGTCCAAAAGTACTGGTTTTCTGAAATCTCGGCAAACATTTTTTCACCCAATCTGGATGATTCTCTGTGGTAGTGACCAGTTCTCTAAGCCCACTTGGCTGCCCAATTTTCACTCTTCTAAGTTGAAGCGTTCGTTTCCAGTAAGAGTTTGAATTTTTAGGTTTCACTGTGTTTTCTCCTATATAGATAGATGTGTTTGGAACTCTAAATGAAACACGGTTTGTGCTAGCTCTTTGAAAATTGACAAAATAAAGTAATTTTAGGTTCTGTCTCTATGGTTTGTTTCCTCTTGAAGCAGCCCTAACTGGAGACTGCCTATATACACTTTCATTGGAAACGTGTGCCAAGCGTCCAAAAGTACTGGTTTTGTGAAATCTCGGCAAACCTTTTTTCACCCAATCTTGATGAGACACTGTGGTAGTGATCAGGTCACTAAGTCCACTTGGCTGCCCAATTTTCACTCTTCTAGGTTGAAGCATTCGTTTCCAGTAAGAGATTGAATTTTTAGGTTTCACTCTGTTTTCTCCTATATAGATAGATGTGTTGGGAACTCTAAATGAAACACGGTTTGTGCTAGCTCTTTGAAAATTGACAAAATAAAGTAGTTCTAAGTTCTGTCTCTAAGGTTGTTTCCTCTTGAAGCAGCCCTAAGCAGAGACTGCCTAAAGACATTTTCATTGGAAAGGTGTGCCAAGCGTCCAAAAGTACTGGTGTTCTGAAATCTCGGCAAACATTTTTTCACCCAATCTAGATGATTCTCTGTGGTAGTGACCAGTTCTCTAAGCCCACTTGGCTGCCCAATTTTCACTCTTCTAAGTTGAAGCGTTCGTTTCCAGTAAGAGTTTGAATTTTTAGGTTTCACTGTGTTTTCTCCTATATAGATAGATGTGTTTGGAACTCTAAATGAAACAAGGTTTGTGCTAGCTCTTTGAAAATTGACAAAATAAAGTAATTTTAGGTTCTGTCTCTATGGTTTGTTTCCTCTTGAAGCAGCCCTAACTGGAGACTGCCTAAATACACTTTCATTGGAAACGTGTGCCAAGCGTCCAAAAGTACTGGTTTTCTGAAATCTCGGCAAACATTTTTTCACACAATCTGGATGATTCTCTGTGGTAGTGATCAGTTCACTAAGCCCACTTGCCTTCCCAAGTTTCACTCTTCTAGGTTGAAGCGTTCGTTTCCAGTGAGAGTTTGAATTTTTAGGTTTCACTCTGTTTTCTCCTATATAGATAGATGTGTTGGGAACTCTAAATGAAACACGGTTTGTGCTAGCTCTTTGAAAATTGACAAAATAAAGTAGTTCTAAGTTCTGTCTCAAAGGTTGTTTCCTCTTTGAAGCAGCCCTAAGCAGAGCCTGCCTAAAGACATTTTCATTGGAAAGGTGTGCCAAGCGTCCAAAAGTACTGGTTTTCTGAAATCTCGGCAAACCTTTTTTCACCCAATCTTGATGAGACATTGTGGTAGTGATCAGTTCACTAAGTCCGCTTGGCTGCCCCATTTTCACTCTTCTAGGTTGAAGCGTTCGATTCCAGTAAGAGTTTGAATTTTTAGGTTTCACTCTGTTTTCTCCTATATAGATAGATGTGTTGGGAACTCTAAATGAAACACGGTTTGTGCTAGCTCTTTGAAAATTGACAAAATAAAGTAGTTTTAGGTTCTGTCTCTATGGTTTGTTTCCTCTTAAGGCAGCCCTAACTGGAGACTGCCTAAATACACTTTCATTTTTAAACGTGTGCCAAGCGTCCAAAAGTACTGGTTTTCTGAAATCTCGGCAAACATTTTTTCACCCAATCTGGATGATTCTCTGTGGTACTGATCAGTTCACTAAGCCCACTTGGCTGCCCAATTTTCACTCTTCTAGGTTGAAGCGTTCGTTTCCAGTAAGAGTTTGAATTTTTAGGTTTCACTCTGTTTTCTCCTATATAGATAGATGTGTTGGGAACTCTAAATGAAACACGGTTTGTGCTAGCTCTTTGAAAATTGACAAAATAAAGTAGTTTTAGGTTCTGTCTCTATGGTTTGTTTCCTCTTGAAGCAGTCCTAACTGGAGACTGCCTAAATACACTTTCATTGGAAACGTGTGCCAAGCGTCCAAAAGTACTGGTTTTCGGAAATCTCGGCTAACCTTTTTTCACCCAATCTTGATGAGACATTGTGGTAGTGATCAGTTCACTAAGTCCACTTGGCTGCCCAATTTTCACTCTTCTAGGTGGAAGCGTTCGTTTCCAGTAAGAGTTTGAATTTTTAGGTTTCACTCTGTTTTCTCCTATATAGATAGATGTGTTGGGAACTCTAAATGAAACACGGTTTGTGCTAGCTCTTTGAAAATTGACAAAATAAAGTAGTTCTAAGTTCTGTCTCTAAGGTTGTTTCCTCTTGAAGCAGCCCTAAGCAGAGACTGCCTAAAGACATTTACATTGCAAAGGTGTGGACAGCGTCCAAAAGTACTGGTTTTCTGACATCTCGGCAAACATTTTTTCACCCAATCTGGATGATTCTCTGTGGTAATGATCAGTTCACTAAGTCCACGTGGCTGCCCATTTTTCACTCTACTAGGTTGAAGCGTTCATTTCCAGTAAGAGTTTGAATTTTTAGGTTTCACTCTGTTTTCTCCTATATAGATAGATGTGTTGGGAACTCTAAATGAAACACGGTTTGTGCTAGCTCTTTGAAAATTGATAAAATAAAGTAGTTTTAGGTTCTGTCTCTATGGTTTGTTTCCTCTTGAAGCAGCCCTAACTGGAGACTGCCTAAATACACTTTCATTGGAAACGTGTGCCAAGCGTCCAAAAGTACTGGTTTTCTGAAATCTCGGCAAACATTTTTTCACCCAATCTGGATGATTCTCTGTGGTAGTGATCAGTTCACTAAGCCCACTTGGCTGCCCAATTTTCACTCTTCTAGGTTGAAGCGTTCGTTTCCAGTAAGAGTTTGAATTTTTAGGTTTCACTCTGTTTTCTCCTATATAGATAGATGTGTTGGGAACTCTAAATGAAACACGGTTTGTGCTAGCTCTTTGAAAATTGACAGAATAAAGTAATTTTAGGTTCTGTCTCTATGGTTTGTTTCCTCTTGAAGCAGCCCTAACTGGAGACTGCCTAAATACACTTTCATTGGAAACGTGTGCCAAGCGTCCAAAAGTACTGGTTTTCTGAAATCTCGGCAAACCTTTTTTCACCCAATCTTGATGAGACATTGTGGTAGTGATCAGTTCACTAAGTCCACTTGGCTGCCCAATTTTCACTCTTCTAGGTTGAAGCGTTCGATTCCAGTAAGAGTTTGAATTTTTAGGTTTCACTCTGTTTTCTCCTATATAGATAGATGTGTTGGGAACTCTAAATGAAACACGGTTTGTGCTAGCTCTTTGAAAATTGACAAAATAAAGTAGTTTTAGGTTCTGTCTCTATGGTTTGTTTCCTCTTAAGGCAGCCCTAACTGGAGACTGCCTAAATACACTTTCATTTTTAAACGTGTGCCAAGCGTCCAAAAGTACTGGTTTTCTGAAATCTCGGCAAACATTTTTTCACCCAATCTGGATGATTCTCTGTGGTACTGATCAGTTCACTAAGCCACTTGGCTGCCCAATTTTCACTCTTCTAGGTTGAAGCGTTCGTTTCCAGTAAGAGTTTGAATTTTTAGGTTTCACTCTGTTTTCTCCTATATAGATAGATGTGTTGGGAACTCTAAATGAAACACGGTTTGTGCTAGCTCTTTGAAAATTGACAAAATAAAGTAGTTTTAGGTTCTGTCTCTATGGTTTGTTTCCTCTTGAAGCAGTCCTAACTGGAGACTGCCTAAATACACTTTCATTGGAAACGTGTGCCAAGCGTCCAAAAGTACTGGTTTTCGGAAATCTCGGCTAACCTTTTTTCACCCAATCTTGATGAGACATTGTGGTAGTGATCAGTTCACTAAGTCCACTTGGCTGCCCAATTTTCACTCTTCTAGGTGGAAGCGTTCGTTTCCAGTAAGAGTTTGAATTTTTAGGTTTCACTCTGTTTTCTCCTATATAGATAGATGTGTTGGGAACTCTAAATGAAACACGGTTTGTGCTAGCTCTTTGAAAATTGACAAAATAAAGTAGTTCTAAGTTCTGTCTCTAAGGTTGTTTCCTCTTGAAGCAGCCCTAAGCAGAGACTGCCTAAAGACATTTACATTGCAAAGGTGTGGACAGCGTCCAAAAGTACTGGTTTTCTGACATCTCGGCAAACATTTTTTCACCCAATCTGGATGATTCTCTGTGGTAATGATCAGTTCACTAAGTCCACGTGGCTGCCCATTTTTCACTCTACTAGGTTGAAGCGTTCATTTCCAGTAAGAGTTTGAATTTTTAGGTTTCACTCTGTTTTCTCCTATATAGATAGATGTGTTGGGAACTCTAAATGAAACACGGTTTGTGCTAGCTCTTTGAAAATTGATAAAATAAAGTAGTTTTAGGTTCTGTCTCTATGGTTTGTTTCCTCTTGAAGCAGCCCTAACTGGAGACTGCCTAAATACACTTTCATTGGAAACGTGTGCCAAGCGTCCAAAAGTACTGGTTTTCTGAAATCTCGGCAAACATTTTTTCACCCAATCTGGATGATTCTCTGTGGTAGTGATCAGTTCACTAAGCCCACTTGGCTGCCCAATTTTCACTCTTCTAGGTTGAAGCGTTCGTTTCCAGTAAGAGTTTGAATTTTTAGGTTTCACTCTGTTTTCTCCTATATAGATAGATGTGTTGGGAACTCTAAATGAAACACGGTTTGTGCTAGCTCTTTGAAAATTGACAGAATAAAGTAATTTTAGGTTCTGTCTCTATGGTTTGTTTCCTCTTGAAGCAGCCCTAACTGGAGACTGCCTAAATACACTTTCATTGGAAACGTGTGCCAAGCGTCCAAAAGTACTGGTTTTCTGAAATCTCGGCAAACCTTTTTTCACCCAATCTTGATGAGACATTGTGGTAGTGATCAGTTCACTAAGTCCACTTGGCTGCCCAATTTTCACTCTTCTAGGTTGAAGCGTTCGTTTCCAGTAAGAGTTTGAATTTTTAGGTTTCACTCTGTTTTCTCCTATATAGATAGATGTGTTGGGAACTCTAAATGAAACACGGTTTGTGCTAGCTCTTTGAAAATTGACAAAATAAATAGTTCTAAGTTCTGTCTCTAAGGTTGTTTCCTCTTGAAGCAGCCCTAAGCAGAGACTGCCTAAAGACATTTTCATTGGAAAGGTGTGGCCAGCGTCCAAAAGTACTGGTTTTCTGAAATCTCGGCAAACATTTTTTCACCCAATCTTGATGATTCTCTGTGGTAATGATCAGTTCACTAAGTCCACTTGGCTGCCCAATTTTCACTCTTCTAGGTTGAAGCGTTCGTTTCCAGTAAGAGTTTGAATTTTTAGGTTTCACTCTGTTTTCTCCTATATAGATAGATGTGTTGGGAACTCTAAATGAAACACGGTTTGTGCTAGCTCTTTGAAAATTGACAAAATAAAGTAGTTTTAGGTTCTGTCTCTATGGTTTGTTTCCTCTTGAAGCAGCCCTAACTGGAGACTGCCTAAATACACTTTCATTGGAAACGTGTGCCAAGCGTCCAAAAGTACTGTTTTTCTGAAATCTCGGCAAACATTTTTTCACACAATCTGGATGACTCTGTGGTAGTGATCAGTTCACGAAGTCAACTTGGCTTCCCAATTTTCACTCTTCTAGGTTGAAGTGTTCGTTTCCAATAAGAGTTTGAATTTTTAGGTTTCATTCTGTTTTTTCCTATATAGATAGATGTGTTGGGAACTCTAAATGAAACACGGTTTGTGCTAGCTCTTTGAAAATTGACAAAAAGGTAGTTTTAGGTTCTGTCCCTATGGTTTGTTTCCTCTTGAAGCAGCCCTAACTGGAGACTGCCTAAATTCACTTTCATTGGAAACGTGTGCCAAGCGTCCAAAAGTACTGGTTTTCGGAAATCTCGGCAAACATTTTTTCACCCAATCTGGATGCTTCTCTGTGGTAATGATCAGTTCACTAAGTCCACTTGGCTGCCCAATTTTCACTCTTCTATGTTGAAGCGTTCGTTTCCAGTAAGAGATTGAATTTTTAGGTTTCACTCTGTTTTCTCCTATATAGATAGATGTGTTGGGAACTCTAAATGAAACACGGTTTGTGCTAGCTCTTTGAAAATTGACAAAATAAAGTAGTTTTAGGTTCTGTCTCTATGGTTTGTTTCCTCTTGAAGCAGCCCTAACTGGAGACTGCCTAAATACACTTTCATTGGAAAGGTGTGCCAAGCGTCCAAAAGTACTGGTTTTCTGAAATCTCGGCAAACATTTTTTCACCCAATATTGATGATTCTCTGTGGTAGTGATCAGTTCACTAAGCCCACTTGGCTGCCAAATTTTCACTCTTCTAGGTTGAAGCGTGTGTTTCCAGTAAGAGTTTGAATTTTTAGGTTTCACTGTGTTTTCTCCTATATAGATAGATGTGTTTGGAACTCTAAATGAAACACGGCTTGTGCTAGCTCTTTGAAAATTGACAAAATAAAGTAGATTTAGGTTCTGTCTCTATGGTTTGTTTCCTCTTGAAGCAGCCCTAAGCAGAGCCTGCCTAAAGACATTTTCATTGGAAAGGTGTGCCAAGCGTCCAAAAGTACTGGTTTTCTGAAATCTCGGCAAACATTTTTTCACCCAATCTTGATGATTCTCTGTGGTAATGATCAGTTCACTAAGTCCACTTGGCTGCCCAATTTTCACTCTTCGAGGTTGAAGCGTTCATTTCCAGTAAGAGTTTGAATTTTTAGGTTTCACTCTGTTTTCTCCTATATAGATAGATGTGTTGGGAACTCTAAATGAAACACGGTTTGTGCTAGCTCTTTGAAAATTGCCAAAATAATTTTAGGTTCTGTCTCTATGGTTTGTTTCCTCTTGAAGCAGCCCTAACTGGAGACTGCCTAAATACACTTTCATTGGAAACGTGTGCCAAGCGTCCAAAAGTACTGGTTTTCTGAAATCTCGGCAAACCTTTTTTCACCCAATCTTGATGAGACATTGTGGTAGTGATTAGTTCACTAAGTCCACTTGGCTGCCCAATTTTCACTCTTCTAGGTTGAAGCGTTCGTTTCCAGTAAGAGTTTGAATTTTTAGGTTTCACTCTGTTTTTTCCTATATAGATAGATGTGTTGGGAACTCTAAATGAAACACGGTTTGTGCTAGCTCTTTGAAAATTGACAAAATAAAGTAGTTCTAAGTTCTGTCTCTAAGGTTGTTTCCTCTTGAAGCAGCCCTAAGCAGAGACTGCCTAAAGACATTTTCATTGGAAAGGTGTGGCCAGCGTCCAAAAGTACTGGTTTTCTGAAATCTCGGCAAACATTTTTTCACCCAATCTTGATGATTCTCTGTGGTAATGATCAGTTCACTAAGTCCACTTGGCTGCCCAATTTTCACTCTTCTAGGTTGAAGCGTTCGTTTCCAGTAAGAGTTTGAATTTTTAGGTTTCACTCTGTTTTTTCCTATATAGATAGATGTGTTGGGAACTCTAAATGAAACACGGTTTGTGCTAGCTCTTTGAAAATTGACAAAATAAAGTAGTTCTAAGTTCTGTCTCTAAGGTTGTTTCCTCTTGAAGCAGCCCTAAGCAGAGACTGCCTAAAGACATTTTCATTGGAAAGGTGTGGCCAGCGTCCAAAAGTACTGGTTTTCTGAAATCTCGGCAAACATTTTTTCACCCAATCTTGATGATTCTCTGTGGTAATGATCAGTTCACTAAGTCCACTTGGCTGCCCAATTTTCACTCTTCTAGGTTGAAGCGTTCGTTTCCAGTAAGAGTTTGAATTTTTAGGTTTCACTCTGTTTTCTCCTATATAGATAGATGTGTTGGAAACTCTAAATGAAACACGGTTTGTGCTAGCTCTTTGAAAATTGACAAAATAAAGCAGTTTTAGGTTCTGTCTCTATGGTTTGTTTCCTCTTGAAGCAGCCCTAACTGGAGACTGCCTAAATACACTTTCATTGGAAACGTGTGCCAAGCGTCCAAAAGTACTGTTTTTCTGAAATCTCGGCAAACATTTTTTCACACAATCTGGATGACTCTGGGGTAGTGATCAGTTCACGAAGTCCACTTGGCTTCCCAATTTTCACTCTTCTAGGTTGAAGCGTTCGTTTCCAATAAGAGTTTGAATTTTTAGGTTTCATTCTGTTTTTTCCTATATAGATAGATGTGTTGGGAACTCTAAATGAAACACGGTTTGTGCTAGCTCTTTGAAAATTGACAAAAAAAGTAGTTTTAGGTTCTGTCCCTATGGTTTGTTTCCTCTTGAAGCAGCCCTAACTGGAGACTGCCTAAATTCACTTTCATTGGAAACGTGTGCCAAGCGTCCAAAAGTACTGGTTTTCTGAAATCTCGGCAAACATTTTTTCACCCAATCTGGATGATTCTCTGTGGTAGTGATCAGTTCACTAAGTCCACTTGGCTGCCCAATTTTCACTCTTCTAGGTTGAAGCGTTCGTTTCCAGTAAGAGATTGAATTTTTAGGTTTCACTCTGTTTTCTCCTATATAGATAGATGTGTTGGGAACTCTAAATGAAACACGGTTTGTGCTAGCTCTTTGAAAATTGACAAAATAAAGTAGTTTTAGGTTCTGTCTCTATGGTTTGTTTCCTCTTGAAGCAGCCCTAACTGGAGACTGCCTAAATACACTTTCATTGGAAAGGTGTGCCAAGCGTCCAAAAGTACTGGTTTTCTGAAATCTCGGCAAATATTTTTTCACCCAATATTGATGATTCTCTGTGGTAGTGATCAGTTCACTAAGCCCACTTGGCTGCCAAATTTTCACTCTTCTAGGTTGAAGCGTTCGTTTCCAGTAAGAGTTTGAATTTTTAGGTTTCACTCTGTTTTCTCCTATATAGATAGATGTGTTGGAAACTCTAAATGAAACACGGCTTGTGCTAGCTCTTTGAAAATTGAGAAAATAAAGTAGATTTAGGTTCTGTATCTATGGTTTGTTTCCTCTTGAAGCAGCCCTAAGCAGAGCCTGCCTAAAGACATTTTCATTGGAAAGGTGTGCCAAGCGTCCAAAAGTACTGGTTTTGTGAAATCTCGGCAAACATTTTTTCACCCAATCTTGATGATTCTCTGTGGTAATGATCAGTTCACTAAGTTCACTTGGCTGCCCAATTTTCACTCTTCTAGGTTGAAGCGTTCGTTTCCAGTAAGAGTTTGAATTTTTAGGTTTCACTCTGTTTTCTCCTATATAGATAGATGTGTTGGGAACTGTAAATGAAACACGGTTTGTGCTAGCTCTTTGAAAATTGACAAAAAAAGTAGTTCTAAGTTCTGTCTCTAAGGTTTGTTTCCTCTTGAAGCAGCCCTAATCAGAGCCTGCCTAAAGACATTTTCATTGGAAAGGTGTGCCAAGCGTCCAAAAGTACTGGTTTTCTGAAATCTCGGCAAAACTTTTTTCACCCAATCTTGATGAGACATTGTGGTAGTGATCAGTTCACTAAGTCCACTTGGCTGCCCAATTTTCACTCTTCTAGGTTGAAGCGTTCGATTCCAGTAAGAGTTTGAATTTTTAGGTTTCACTCTGTTTTCTCTTATAGATAGATGTGTTGGGAACTCTAAATGAAACACGGCTTGTGCTAGCTCTTTGAAAATTGACAAAATAAAGTAGATTTAGGTTCTGTCTCTATGGTTTGTTTCCTCTTGAAGCAGCCCTAAGCAGAGCCTGCCTAAAGACATTTTCATTGGAAAGGTGTGCCAAGCGTCCAAAAGTACTGGTTTTGTGAAATCTCGGCAAAAATTTTTTCACCCAATCTTGATGATTCTCTGTGGTAATGATCA
The DNA here is from genome assembly GCF_048772815.1 of Callospermophilus lateralis. Taxonomy (NCBI): domain Eukaryota; kingdom Metazoa; phylum Chordata; class Mammalia; order Rodentia; family Sciuridae; genus Callospermophilus; species Callospermophilus lateralis. The sequence continues at coordinate 62,964 of NW_027515864.1, forward strand.
GTTCACTAAGTTCACTTAGCTGCCCAATTTTCACTCTTCTAGGTTGAAGCGTTCGTTTCCAGTAAGAGTTTGAATTTTTAGGTTTCACTCTGTTTTCTCCTATATAGATAGATGTGTTGGAAACACTAAATGAAACACGGTTTGTGCTAGCTCTTTGAAAATTGAGAAAAAAAGTAGTTCTAAGTTCTGTCTCTAAGGTTTGTTTCCTCTTGAAGCAGCCCTAATCAGAGCCTGCCTAAAGACATTTTCATTGGAAAGGTGTGCCAAGCGTCCAAAAGTACTGGTTTTCTGAAATCTCGGCAAACCTTTTTTCACCCAATCTTGATGAGACATTGTGGTAGTGATCAGTTCACTAAGTCCACTTGGCTGCCCAATTTTCACTCTTCTAGGTTGAAGCGTTCGATTCCAGTAAGAGTTTGAATTTTTAGGTTTCACTCTGTTTTCTCTTATAGATAGATGTGTTGGGAACTCTAAATGAAACACGGCTTGTGCTAGCTCTTTGAAAATTGACAAAATAAAGTAGATTTAGGTTCTGTCTCTATGGTTTGTTTCCTCTTGAACCAGCCCTAAGCAGAGCCTGCCTAAAGACATTTTCATTGGAAAGGTGTGCCAAGCGTCCAAAAGTACTGGTTTTCTGAAATCTCGGCAAACATTTTTTCACCCAATCTTGATGATTCTCTGTGGTAATGATCAGTTCACTAAGTTCACTTGGCTGCCCAATTTTCACTCTTCTAGGTTGAAGCGTTCGTTTCCAGTAAGAGTTCGAATTTTTAGGTTTCACTCTGTTTTCTCCTATATAGATAGATGTGTTGGAAACTCTAAATGAAACACGGTTTGTGCTAGCTCTTTGAAAATTGACAGAAAAAAGAAGTTCTAAGTTCTGTCTCTAAGGTTTGTTTCCTCTTGAAGCAGCCCTAAGCAGAGCCTGCCTAAAGACGTTTTCATTGGAAAGGTGTGCCAAGTGTCCAAAAGTACTGGTTTTCTGAAATCTCGGCAAACCTTTTTTCACCCAATCTTGATGAGACATTGTGGTAGTGATCAGTTCACTAAGTCCACTTGGCTGCCCAATTTTTACTCTTCTAGGTTGAAGCGTTCGATTCCAGTAAGAGTTTGAATTTTTAGGTTTCACTCTGTTTTCTCCTATATAGATAGATGTGTTGGGAACTCTAAATGAAACACGGTTTGTGCTAGCTCTTTGAAAATTGACAAAATAGAGTGTTTTTAGGTTCTGTCTCTATGGTTTGTTTCCTCTTGAAGCAGCCCTAACTGGAGACTGACTAAATACACTTTCATTGGAAACGTGTGCCAAGCGTCCAAAAGTACTGGTTTTCTGAAATCTCGGCAAACATTTTTTCACCCAATCTGGATGATTCTTTGTGGTAGTGATCAGTTCACTAAGTCAACTTGGCTTCCCAATTTTCACTCTTCTAGGTTGAAGCGTTCATTTCCAGTAAGAGTTTGAATTTTTAGTTTTCACTCTGTTTTCTCCTATATAGATAGATGTGTTGGGAACTCTAAATGAAACACGGTTTGTGCTAGCTCTTTGAAAATTGACAAAATAAAGTAGTTCTAAGTTCTTTCTCAAAGGTTGTTTCCTCTTGAAGCAGCCCTAAGCAGAGCCTGCCTAAAGACATTTTCATTGGAAAGGTGTGCCAAGCGTCCAAAAGTACTGGTTTTCTGAAATCTCGGCAAACCTTTTTTCACCCAATATTGATGAGACATTGTGGTAGTGATCAGTTCACTAAGTCCACCTGGCTGCCCAATTTTCACTCTACTAGGTTGAAGCGTTCGTTTCCAATAAGAGTTTGAATTTTTAGGTTTCACTCTGTTTTCTCCTATATAGATAGATGTGTTGGGAACTCTAAATGAAACACGGTTTGTGCTAGCTCTTTGAAAAATGACAAAATAAAGTAGTTCTAAGTTCTGTCTCTAAGGTTTGTTTCCTCTTGAAGCAGCCCTAAGCAGAGACTGCCTAAAGACATTTTCATTGGAAAGGTGTGGCCAGCGTCCAAAAGTACTGGTTTTCTGAAATCTCGGCAAACATTTTTTCACCCAATCTGGATGATTCTCTGTGGTAGTGATCAGTTCACTAAGTCAACTTGGCTTCCCAATTTTCACTCTTCTAGGTTGAAGCGTTCCTTTCCAGTAAGAGTTTGAATTTTTAGGTTTCACTCTGTTTTCTCCTATATAGATAGATGTGTTGTCAACTCGAAATGAAACACGGTTTGTGCTAGCTCTTTGAAAATTGACAAAATAAAGTAGTTCTAAATTTGTCTCTAAGGTTTGTTTCCTCTTGAAGCAGCCCTAAGCAGAGACTGCCTAAAGACATTTTCATTGGAAACGTGTGCCAAGCGTCCAAAAGTACTGGTTTTCTGAAATCTCGGCAAACCTATTTTCACCCAATCTTGATGAGACATTGTGGTAGTGATCAGTTCACTAAGTCCACTTGGCTGCCCAATTTTCACTGTTCTAGGTTGAAGCGTTCGTTTCCAGTAAGAGTTTGAATTTTTAGGTTTCACTGTGTTTTCTCCTATATAGATAGATGTGTTTGGAACTCTAAATGAAACACGGTTTGTACTAGCTCTTTGAAAATTGACAAAATAAAGTAATTTTAGGTTCTGTCTCTATGGTTTGTTTCCTCTTCAAGCAGCCCTAACTGGAGACTGCCTAAATACACTTTCATTGGAAACGTGTGCCAAGCGTCCAAAAGTACTGGTTTTCTGAAATCTCGGCAAACCTATTTTCACCCAATCTTGATGAGACATTGTGGTAGTGATCAGTTCACTAAGTCCACTTGGCTGCCCAATTTTCACTGTTCTAGGTTGAAGCGTTCGATTCCAGTAAGAGTTTGAATTTTTAGGTTTCACTCTGTTTTCTCCTATATAGATAGATGTGTTGGGAACTCTAAATGAAACACGGTTTGTGCTAGCTCTTTGAAAATTGACAAAATAAAGTAGTTCAAAGTTCTGTCTCAAAGGTTGTTTCCTCTTGAAGCAGCCCTAAGCAGAGCCTGCCTAAAGACATTTTCATTGGAAAGGTGTGCCAAGCGTCCAAAAGTACTGGTTTTCTGAAATCTCGGCAAACCTTTTTTCACCCAATCTTGATGAGACATTGTGGTAGTGATCAGTTCACTAAGTCCACTTGGCTGACCAATTTTCACTCTTCTAGGTTGAAGCGTTCGATTCCAGAAAAAGTTTGAATTTTTAGGTTTCACTCTGTTTTCTCCTATATGGATAGATGTGTTGGGAACTCTAAATGAAACACGGTTTGTGCTAGCTCTTTGAAAATTGACAAAATAGAGTGGTTTTAGGTTCTGTCTCCATGGTTTGTTTTTTCTTGAAGCAGCCCTAACTAGAGACTCCCTAAGTACACTTTCATTGGAAAGGTGTGCCAAGCGTCCAAAAGCACTGGTTTTCTGAAATCTCGGCAAACATTTTTTCACCCAATCTTGATGATTCTCTGTGGTAATGATCAGTTCACTAAGCCCACTTGGCTGCCCAATATTCACTCTTCTATGTTGAAGCGTTCGTTTCCAATAAGAGTTTGAAATTTAGGTTTCACTCTGTTTTCTCCTATATAGATAGATGGGTTGGGAACTCTAAATGAAACACGGTTTGTGCTAGCTCTTTGAAAATAGACAAAATAAAGTAGTTAGGTTCTGTCTCTATGGTTTGTTTCCTCTTGAAGCAGCCCTAACTGGAGACTGCCTAAATACACTTTCATTGGAAACGTGTGCCAAGCGTCCAAAAGTACTGGTTTTCTGAAATCTCGGCAAACATTTTTTCACCCAATCTGGATGATTCTCTGTGGTAGTGATCAGTTCACTAAGTCAACTTGGCTTCCCAATTTTCACTCTTCTAGGTTGAAGCGTTCCTTTCCAGTAAGAGTTTGAATTTTTAGGTTTCACTCTGTTTTCTCCTATATAGATAGATGTGTTGTCAACTCGAAATGAAACACGGTTTGTGCTAGCTCTTTGAAAATTGGCAAAATAAAGTAGTTCTAAATTTGTCTCTAAAGTTTGTTTCCTCTTGAAGCAGCCCTAAGCAGAGACTGCCTAAAGACATTTTCATTGGAAAGGTGTGCCAAGCGTCCAAAAGTACTGGTTTTCTGAAATCTCGGCAATCATTTTTTCACCCAATATTGATGATTCTCTGTGGCAGTGACCAGTTCACTAAGCCCACTTGGCTGCCCAATTTTCACTCTTCTAAGTTGAAGCGTTCGTTTCCAGTAAGAGTTTGAATTTTTAGGTTTCACTCTGTTTTCTCCTATATAGATAGATGTGTTTGGAACTCTAAATGAAACACGGTTTGTGCTAGCTCTTTGAAAATTGACAAAATAAAGTAATTTTAGGTTCTGTGTCTATGGTTTGTTTCCTCTTCAAGCAGCCCTAACTGGAGACTGCCTAAATACACTTTCATTGGAAACGTGTGCCAAGCGTCCAAAAGCACTGGTTTTCTGAATCTCGGCAAACATTTTTTCACCCAATCTTGATGATTCTCTGTGGTAATGATCAGTTCACTAAGCCCACTTGGCTGCCCAATATTCACTCTTCTATGTTGAAGCGTTCGTTTCCAATAAGAGTTTGAATTTTTAGGTTTCACTCTGTTTTCTCCTATATAGATAGATGTGTTGGGAACTCTAAATGAAACACGGTTTGTGCTAGCTCTTTGAAAATAGACAAAATAAAGTAGTTAGGTTCTGTCTCTATGGTTTGTTTCCTCTTGAAGCAGCCCTAACTGGAGACCTTGCCTAAATACACTTTCATTGGAAACGTGTGCCAAGCGTCCAAAAGTACTGGTTTTCTGAAATCTCGGCAAACATTTTTTCACCCAATCTGGATGATTCTCTGTGGTAGTGATCAGTTCACTAAGTCAACTTGGCTTCCCAATTTTCACTCTTCTAGGTTGAAGCGTTCCTTTCCAGTAAGAGTTTGAATTTTTAGGTTTCACTCTGTTTTCTCCTATATAGATAGATGTGTTGTCAACTCGAAATGAAACACGGTTTGTGCTAGCTCTTTGAAAATTGACAAAATAAAGTAGTTCTAAATTTGTCTCTAAGGTTTGTTTCCTCTTGAAGCAGCCCTAAGCAGAGACTGCCTAAAGACATTTTCATTGGAAAGGTGTGCCAGCGTCCAAAAGTACTGGTTTTCTGAAATCTCGGCAATCATTTTTTCACCCAATATTGATGATTCTCTGTGGCAGTGACCAGTTCACTAAGCCCACTTGGCTGCCCAATTTTCACTCTTCTAAGTTGAAGCGTTCGTTTCCAGTAAGAGTTTGAATTTTTAGGTTTCACTGTGTTTTCTCCTATATAGATAGATGTGTTTGGAACTCTAAATGAAACACGGTTTGTGCTAGCTATTTGAAAATTGACAAAATAAAGTAGTTTTAGGTTCTGTCTCATGGTTTGTTTCCTCTTGAAGCAGCCCTAACTGGAGACTGCCTAAATACACTTTCATTGGAAACGTGTGCCAAGCGTCCAAAAGTCCTGGTTTTCTGAAATCTCGGCAAACATTTTTTCACACAATCTGGATGATTCTCTGTGGTAGTGATCAGTTCACGAAGTCAACTTGGCTTCCCAATTTTCACTCTTCTAGGTTGAAGCGTTCGTTTCCAGTAAGAGTTTGAATTTTTAGGTTTCACTCTGTTTTCTCCTATATAGATAGATGTGTTGGGAACTCTAAATGAAACACGGTTTGTGCTAGCTCTTTGAAAATTGACAAAATAAAGTAGTTCTAAGTTCTGTCTCTAAGGTTTGTTTCCTCTTGAAGCAGCCCTAAGCAGGGACTGCCTAAAGACATTTTCATTGGAAAGGTGTGCCAAGCGTCCAAAAGTACTGGTTTTCTTAAATCTCGGCAAACATTTTTTCACCCAATATTGATGATTCTCTGTGGTAGTGACCAGTTCTCTAAGCCCACATGGCTGCCCAATTTTCACTCTTCTAAGTTGAAGCGTTCGTTTCCAGTAAGAGTTTGAATTTTTAGGTTTCACTGTGTTTTCTCCTATATAGATAGATGTGTTTGGAACTCTAAATGAAACACGGTTTGTGCTAGCTCTTTGAAAATTGACAAAATAATTTTAGGTTCTGTCTCTATGGTTTGTTTCCTCTTGAAGCAGCCCTAACTGGAGACTGCCTAAAGACATTTTCATTGGAAAGGTGTGCCAAGCGTCCAAAAGTACTGGTTTTCTGAAATCTCGGCAAACCTTTTTTCACCCAATCTTGATGAGACATTGTGGTAGTGATCAGTTCACTAAGTCCACTTGGCTGCCCAATTTAAACTCTTCTAGGTTGAAGCGTTCGTTTCCAGTAAGAGTTTGAATTTTTAGGTTTCACTCTGTTTTCTCCTATATAGATAGATGTGTTGGGAACTCTAAATGAAACACGGTTTGTGCTAGCTCTATGAAAATTGACAAAATAAAGTAGTTCTAAGTTCTGTCTCTAAGGTTGTTTCCTCTTGAAGCAGCCCTAAGCAGAGACTGCCTAAAGACATTTTCATTGGAAAGGTGTGGCCAGCGTCCAAAAGTACTGGTTTTCTGAAATCTCGGCAAACATTTTTTCACCCAATCTTGATGATTCTCTGTGGTAATGATCAGTTCACTAAGTCCACTTGGCTGCCCAATTTTCACTCTTCTAGGTTGAAGCGTTCGTTTCCAGTAAGAGTTTGAATTTTTAGGTTTCACTCTGTTTTCTCCTATATAGATAGATGTGTTGGGAACTCTAAATGAAACACGGTTTGTGCTAGCTCTTTGAAAATTGACAAAATAAAGTAGTTTTAGGTTCTGTCTCTATGG
>NW_027515865.1:0-69713 GCF_048772815.1 Callospermophilus lateralis
CCAAGCTTCTAAGAATTAATGAGTTTCCGAAACACGAGCAAACACTTTTTCACCCAATCTTTTGATACTTGGTGGTAATGATCAGTACATAAATCCCACTTGGCTCACCAAATTTTGTTCTTCTAGGTTGAAGCGTTCGTCTACAGTATCAGTTTTTATATTTAGGTTTCCCTCTGTTCTCTCCTATATAGATAGATTAATTTGGAAGTCTAAATCCAACATGGTTCGTAGTAGCTCTTTGAAACTTGACAAAATAAAGGAGTTCTCAGTTTTGTTTCTACGGTATGTTTCCTCTTCCAGTAGCTCTAAGCAGAAACTGTGGAAAAGCACTTTCATTGAAAGGTGTTGCCAAGCTTACAACTTATTACGAGTTTGCGAATTACCAGCAAATATTTTTTCACCCAATATTGATGATTCTTGGTGCTAATGATCAGTACACAAATCCCACTTGGCTCACCAAATTTTGTTCTTCTAGGTTGAAGCGTTCGTCTACAGTAGCAGTTTTTATATTTAGGTTTCCCTCTGTTCTCTCCTATATAGATAGATGAATTTGGAACTCTAAATCCAACATGGTTCGTAGTAGCTCTTGGAAACTTAACAAAATAAAGGAGATCTCAGTTTAGTCTCTATGGTTTGTTTCCTCTTCAAGTAGCCCTAGGCACAGACTGTGGAAAAGCAATTTCATTGAGAGGGGTTGCCAAGCTTCTAAGAATTAACGAGTTTCCAAAATACCAGCAAATATTTTTTCAACCAATCTTGATGATACTTGGAGGTAATGATCAGTACACAAATCCCACTTGGCTCACCAAATTTTGTTCTTCTAGGTTGATGCGTTCGTCTACAGTATCAGTTTTTATATTTAGGTTTCCCTCTGTTCTCTCCTATATAGATAGATGAATTTGGAAGTCTAAATCCAACATGGTTCGTAGTAGCTCTTTGAAACTTGAAAAAATAAATGAGTTCTCAGTTTTGTCTCTACGGTTTGTTTCCTCTTCCAGTAGCCCTAAGCAGAAAGTGTGGAAAAGCACTTTTATAGAAAGGTGTTGCCAAGCTTACAACTTATTACGAGTTTGCGAAATACCAGCAAATATTTTTTCACCCAATCTTGATGATACTTGGTGGTAATGATCAGTACACAAATCCCACTTGGCTCACCTAATTTTGTTCTTCTAGGTTGAAGCGTTCGTCTACAGTAGCAGTTTTTATATTTAGGTTTCCCTCTGTTCTCTCCTATATAGATAGATGAATTTGGAACTCTAAATCCAACATGGTTTGTAGTAGCTCTTGGAAACTTGACAAAATAAAGGAGATCTCAGTTTAGTCTCTATGGTTTGTTTCCTCTTCAAGTAGCCCTAGGCACAGACTGTGGAAAAGCAATTTCATTGAGAGGGGTTGCCAAGCTTCTAAGAATTAACGAGTTTCCGAAATACCAGCAAATATTTTTTCACCCAATCTTGATGATACTTGGTGGAAATGATCAGTACACAAATCCCACTTGGCTCACCTAATTTTGTTCTTCTAGGTTAAAGCGTTCATCTACAGTAGCAGTTTTTATATTTAGGTTTCCCTCTTTTATCTCCTATATAGATAGATGAATTTGGAATTCTAAATCCAACATGGTTCGTAGTAGCTATTTGAAACTTGACAAAATAAAGGAGTTCTCAGTTTTGTCTCTATGGTTTGTTTCCTCTTCCAGTAGCCCTAAGCAAAAACTGTGGAAAAGCACTAATATTGAAAGGGGTTGCCAAGCTTACAACTTATTAAGAGTTTGCGAAATACCAGCAAATAGTTTTTTCACCCAATCTTGATAATACTTGGTGGTAATGATCAGTACACAAATCCCACTGGGCTCACCAAATTTTGTTCTTCTAGGTTGAAGCGTTCGTCTACAGTAGCAGTTTTTATATTTAGGTTTCCCTCTGTTCTCTCCTATATAGATAGATGAATTTGGAACTCGAAAACCAACACGGTTCGTAGTAGCTCTTTGAAACTTGACAAAATAAAGGAGATCTCAGTTTTGTCTCTATGGTTTGCTTCTTCTTTAAGTAGCCCTAGGCACAGACTGTGGAAAAGCAATTTCATTGAGAGGGGTTGCCAGGATTCTAAGAATTAACGAGTTTCCGAAATACCAGCCAATATTTTTTCTCCCAATCTTGATGATACTTGGTGGTAATGATCAGTACACAAATCCCACTTGGCTCACCAACTTTTGTTCTTCTAGGTTGAAGCATTCGTCTACAGTATCAGTTTTTATATTTAGGTTTTCCTCTTTTATCTCCTATATAGATAGATGAATTTGGAACTCTAAATCCAACATGGTTCGTAGTAGCTCTTTGAAACGTGACAAAATAAAGCAGTTCTCAGTTTTGTCTCTATTGTTTGTTTCCTCTTCAAGTAGCCCTAGACACAGACTGAGGAAAAGCACTTTCATTGAGAGGGGTTGCCAAGCTTCTAAGAATTAATGAGTTTCCGAAATACGAGCAAACACTTTTTCACCCAATCTTGATGATACTTGGTGGTAATGATCATTACATAAATCCCACTTGGCTCACCAAATTTTGTTCTTCTAGGTTGAAGCGTTCGTCTACAGTATCAGTTTTTATATTTAGGTTTCCCTCTGATCTCTCCTATATAGATAGATTAATTTGGAAGTCTAAATTCAACATGGTTCGGAGTAGCTATTTGAAACTTGAGAAAATAAAGGAGTTCTCAGTTTTGTCTCTACGGTTTGTTTCCTCTTCCAGTAGCCCTAAGCAGAAACTGTGGAAAAGCACTTTTATTGAAAGGTGTTGCCAAGCTTACAACTTATTACGAGTTTGCGAAATACCAGCAAATATTTTTTCACCCAATCTTGATGATACTTGGTGGTAATGATCAGTACACAAATCCCACTTGGCTCACCAAATTTGTTCTTCTAGGTTGAAGCGTTCGTCTACAGTAGCAGTTTTTATATTTAGGTTTCCCTCTGTTCTCTCCTATATAGATAGATGAATTTGGAACTCTAAATCCAACATGGTTCGTAGTAGCTCTTGGAAACTTGACAAAATAAAGGAGATCTCAGTTTAGTCTCTATGGTTTGTTTCCTCTTCAAGTAGCCTTAGGCACAGACTGTGGAAAAGTTATTTCATTGAGAGGGGTTGCCAAGCTTCAAAGAATTAACGAGTTTTCCGAAATACCAGCAAATGTTTTTTCACCCGATCTTGATGATACTTGGTGGTAATGATCAGTACACAAATCCCACTTGGCTCACCTAATTTTGTTCTTCTAGGTTGAAGCGTTCGTCTACAGTAGCAGTTTTTATATTTAGGTTTCCCTCTGTTCTCTCCTATATAGATAGATGAATTTGGAACTCGAAAACCAACACGGTTCGTAGTAGCTGTATGAAACTTGACAAAATAAAGGAGATCTCAGTTTTGTCTCTATGGTTTGTTTCCTCTTCAAGTAGCCCTAGACACAGACTGTGGAAAAGCAATTTCATTGAGAGGGGTTGCCAGGATTCTAAGAATTAACGAGTTTCCGAAATACCAGCAAATATTTTTTTCTCCCAATCTTGATGATACTTGGTGGTAATGATCAGTACACAAATCCCACTTGGCTCACCAAATTTTGCTCTTCTAGGTTGAAGCATTCGTCTACAGTATCAGTTTTTATATTTAGGTTTCCCTCTTTTATCTCCTATATAGATAGATGAATTTGGAACTCTAAATCCAACATGGTTCGCAGTAGCTCTTTGAAACGTGACAAAATAAAGGAGTTCTCAGTTTTGTCTCTATTGTTTGTTTCCTCTTCAAGTAGCCCTAGACACAGACTGAGGAAAAGCACTTTCATTGAGAGGGGTTGCCTAGCTTCTAAGAATTAACGAGTTTCCGAAATACCAGCAAATATTTTTTCACCCAATCTTGATGATACTTGGTGGTAATGATCAGTACACAAATCCCACTTGGCTCACCTAATTTTGTTCTTCTAGGTTGAAGCGTTCGTCTACAGTAGCAGTTTTTATATTTAGGTTTCCCTCTGTTCTCTCCTATATAGATAGATGAATTTGGAACTCTAAATCCAACATGGTTTGTAGTAGCTCTTGGAAACTTGACAAAATAAAGGAGATCTCAGTTTAGTCTCTATGGTTTGTTTCCTCTTCAAGTAGCCCTAGGCACAGACTGTGGAAAAGCAATTTCATTGAGAGGGGTTGCCAAGCTTCTAAGAATTAACGAGTTTCCGAAATACCAGCAAATATTTTTTCACCCAATCTTGATGATACTTGGTGGAAATGATCAGTACACAAATCCCACTTGGCTCACCTAATTTTGTTCTTCTAGGTTAAAGCGTTCATCTACAGTAGCAGTTTTTATATTTAGGTTTCCCTCTTTTATCTCCTATATAGATAGATGAATTTGGAATTCTAAATCCAACATGGTTCGTAGTAGCTATTTGAAACTTGACAAAATAAAGGAGTTCTCAGTTTTGTCTCTATGGTTTGTTTCCTCTTCCAGTAGCCCTAAGCAAAAACTGTGGAAAAGCACTAATATTGAAAGGGGTTGCCAAGCTTACAACTTATTAAGAGTTTGCGAAATACCAGCAAATAGTTTTTCACCCAATCTTGATAATACTTGGTGGTAATGATCAGTACACAAATCCCACTGGGCTCACCAAATTTTGTTCTTCTAGGTTGAAGCGTTCGTCTACAGTAGCAGTTTTTATATTTAGGTTTCCCTCTGTTCTCTCCTATATAGATAGATGAATTTGGAACTCGAAAACCAACACGGTTCGTAGTAGCTCTTTGAAACTTGACAAAATAAAGGAGATCTCAGTTTTGTCTCTATGGTTTGCTTCTTCTTTAAGTAGCCCTAGGCACAGACTGTGGAAAAGCAATTTCATTGAGAGGGGTTGCCAGGATTCTAAGAATTAACGAGTTTCCGAAATACCAGCCAATATTTTTTCTCCCAATCTTGATGATACTTGGTGGTAATGATCAGTACACAAATCCCACTTGGCTCACCAACTTTTGTTCTTCTAGGTTGAAGCATTCGTCTACAGTATCAGTTTTTATATTTAGGTTTTCCTCTTTTATCTCCTATATAGATAGATGAATTTGGAACTCTAAATCCAACATGGTTCGTAGTAGCTCTTTGAAACGTGACAAAATAAAGCAGTTCTCAGTTTTGTCTCTATTGTTTGTTTCCTCTTCAAGTAGCCCTAGACACAGACTGAGGAAAAGCACTTTCATTGAGAGGGGTTGCCAAGCTTCTAAGAATTAATGAGTTTCCGAAATACGAGCAAACACTTTTTCACCCAATCTTGATGATACTTGGTGGTAATGATCATTACATAAATCCCACTTGGCTCACCAAATTTTGTTCTTCTAGGTTGAAGCGTTCGTCTACAGTATCAGTTTTTATATTTAGGTTTCCCTCTGATCTCTCCTATATAGATAGATTAATTTGGAAGTCTAAATTCAACATGGTTCGGAGTAGCTATTTGAAACTTGAGAAAATAAAGGAGTTCTCAGTTTTGTCTCTACGGTTTGTTTCCTCTTCCAGTAGCCCTAAGCAGAAACTGTGGAAAAGCACTTTTATTGAAAGGTGTTGCCAAGCTTACAACTTATTACGAGTTTGCGAAATACCAGCAAATATTTTTTCACCCAATCTTGATGATACTTGGTGGTAATGATCAGTACACAAATCCCACTTGGCTCACCAAATTTTGTTCTTCTAGGTTGAAGCGTTCGTCTACAGTAGCAGTTTTTATATTTAGGTTTCCCTCTGTTCTCTCCTATATAGATAGATGAATTTGGAACTCTAAATCCAACATGGTTCGTAGTAGCTCTTGGAAACTTGACAAAATAAAGGAGATCTCAGTTTAGTCTCTATGGTTTGTTTCCTCTTCAAGTAGCCTTAGGCACAGACTGTGGAAAAGTTATTTCATTGAGAGGGGTTGCCAAGCTTCAAAGAATTAACGAGTTTCCGAAATACCAGCAAATGTTTTTTCACCCAATCTTGATGATACTTGGTGGTAATGATCAGTACACAAATCCCACTTGGCTCACCTAATTTTGTTCTTCTAGGTTGAAGCGTTCGTCTACAGTAGCAGTTTTTATATTTAGGTTTCCCTCTGTTCTCTCCTATATAGATAGATGAATTTGGAACTCGAAAACCAACACGGTTCGTAGTAGCTGTATGAAACTTGACAAAATAAAGGAGATCTCAGTTTTGTCTCTATGGTTTGTTTCCTCTTCAAGTAGCCCTAGACACAGACTGTGGAAAAGCAATTTCATTGAGAGGGGTTGCCAGGATTCTAAGAATTAACGAGTTTCCGAAATACCAGCAAATATTTTTTCTCCCAATCTTGATGATACTTGGTGGTAATGATCAGTACACAAATCCCACTTGGCTCACCAAATTTTGCTCTTCTAGGTTGAAGCATTCGTCTACAGTATCAGTTTTTATATTTAGGTTTCCCTCTTTTATCTCCTATATAGATAGATGAATTTGGAACTCTAAATCCAACATGGTTCGCAGTAGCTCTTTGAAACGTGACAAAATAAAGGAGTTCTCAGTTTTGTCTCTATTGTTTGTTTCCTCTTCAAGTAGCCCTAGACACAGACTGAGGAAAAGCACTTTCATTGAGAGGGGTTGCCTAGCTTCTAAGAATTAATGAGTTTCCGAAACACGAGCAAACACTTTTTTACCCAATCTTTTGATACTTGGTGGTAATGATCAGTACATAAATCCCACTTGGCTCCCAAATTTTGTTCTTCTAGGTTGAAGCGTTCGTCTACAGTATCAGTTTTTATATTTAGGTTTTCCTATGTTCTCTCCTATATAGATAGATGAATTTGGAAGTCTAAATCCAACATGGTTCGTAGTAGCTCTTTGAAACTTGACAAAATAAAGGAGTTCTCAGTTTTGTCTCTACGGTTTGTTTCCTCTTCCAGTAGCCCTAAGCAGAAACTGTGGAAAATCACTTTTATTGAAAGGTGTTGCCAAGCTTACAACTTATTACGAGTTTGCGAAATACCAGCAAATATTTTTTCACCCAATCTTGATGATACATGGTGGTAATGATCAGTACACAAATCCCACTTGGCTCACCAAATTTTGTTCTTCTAGGTTGAAGCGTTCGTCTACAGTAGCAGTTTTTATATTTAGGTTTCCCTCTGTTCTCTCCTATATAGATAGATGAATTTGGAACTCGAAAACCAACACGGTTCGTAGTAGCTGTATGAAACTTGACAAAATAAAGGAGATCGCAGTTTTGTCTCTATGGTTTGTTTCCTCTTCAAGTAGCCCTAGACACAGACTGTGGAAAAGCAATTTCATTGAGAGGGGTTGCCAGGATTCTAAGAATTAACGAGTTTCCGAAATACCAGCAAATATTTTTTCTCCCAATCTTGATGATACTTGGTGGTAATGATCAGTACACAAATCCCACTTGGCTCAAAAAATTTTGTTCTTCTAGGTTGAAGCATTCGTCTAAAGTATCAGTTTTTATATTTAGGTTTCCCTCTTTTATCTCCTATATAGATAGATGAATTTGGAACTCTAAATCCAACATGGTTCGTAGTAGCTCTTTGAAACGTGACAAAATAAAGGAGTTCTCAGTTTTGTCTCTATTGTTTGTTTCCTCTTCAAGTAGCCCTAGACACAGACTGAGGAAAAGCACTTTCATTGAGAGGGGTTGCCTAGCTTCTAAGAATTAGTGAGTTTCCGAAACACGAGCAAACACTTTTTCACCCAATCTTTTGATACTTGGTGGTAATGATCAGTACATAAATCCCACTTGGCTCACCAAATTTTGTTCTTCTAGGTTGAAGCGTTCGTCTACAGTATCAGTTTTTATATTTAGGTTTCCCTCTGTTCTCTCCTATATAGATAGATGAATTTGGAAGTCTAAATCCAACATGGTTCGTAGTAGCTCTTTGAAACTTGACAAAATAAAGGAGTTCTCAGTTTTGTCTCTACGGTTTGTTTCCTCTTCCAGTAGCCCTAAGCAGAAACTGTGGAAAAGCACTTTTATTGAAAGGTGTTGCCAAGCTTACAACTTATTACGAGTTTGCGAAATACCAGCAAATATTTTTTCACCCAATCTTGATGATACTTGGTGGTAATGATCAGTACACAAATCCCACTTGGCTCACCAAATTTTGTTCTTCTAGGTTGAAGCGTTCGTCTACAGTAGCAGTTTTTATATTTAGGTTTCCCTCTGTTCTCTCCTATATAGATAGATGAATTTGGAACTCTAAATCCAACATGGTTTGTAGTAGCTCTTGGAAACTTAACAAAATAAAGGAGATATATGTTTAGTCTCTATGGTTTGTTTCCTCTTCAAGTAGCCCTAGGCACAGACTGTGGAAAAGCAATTTCATTGAGAGGGGTGCAAAGCTTCTAAGAATTAACGAGTTTCCAAAATACCAGCAAATATTTTTTCACCCAATCTTGATGATACTTGGTGGTAATGATCAGTACACAAATCCCACTTGGCTCACCATATTTTGTTCTTCTAGGTTGATGCGTTCTTCTACAGTATCAGTTTTTATATTTAGGTTTCCCTCTGTTCTCTCCTATATAGGTAGATGAATTTGGAACTCTAAATCCAACATGGTTTGTAGTAGCTCTTGGAAACTTGACAAAATAAATGAGATCTCAGTTTAGTCTCTATGGTTTGTTTCCTCTTCAAGTAACCCTAGCCACAGACTGTGGAAAAGCAATTTCATTGAGAGGGGTTGCCAAGCTTCTAAGAATTAACGAGTTTCCGAAATACCAGCAAATATATTTTCACCCAATCTTGATGATACTTGGCGGTAATGATCAGTACACAAATCCCACTTGGCTCACCAAATTTTGTTCTTCTAGGTTTATGCGTTCTTCTACAGTATCAGTTTTTATATTTAGGTTTCCCTCTGTTCTCTCCTATATAGATAGATGAATTTGGAACTCTAAATCCAACATGGTTCGTAGTAGCTATTTGAAACTTGACAAAATAAAGGAGTTCTCAGTTTTGTCTCTATGGTTTGTTTCCTCTTCCAGTAGCCCTAAGCAAAAACTGTGGAAAAGCACTAATATTGAAAGGGGTTGCCAAGCTTACAACTTATTACGAGTTTGCGAAATACCAGCAAATATTTTTTCACCCAATCTTGATGATACTTGGTGGTAATGATCAGGACACAAATCCCACTTGGCTCACCAAATTTTGTTCTTCTAGGTTGATGCGTTCTTCTACAGTATCAGTTTTTATATTTAGGTTTCCCTCTTTTATCTCCTATATAGATAGATGAATTTGGAACTCTAAATCCAACATGGTTCGTAGTAGCTATTTGAAACTTGACAAAATAAAGGAGTTCTCAGTTTTGTCTCTATGGTTAGTTTCCTCTTCCAGTAGCCCTAAGCAAAAACTGTGGAAAAGCACTAATATTGAAAGGGGTTGCCAAGCTTACAACTTATTACGAGTTTCCGAAATACCAGCAAATATTTTTTCACCCAATCTTGATGATACTTGGTGGTAATGATCAGTACAGAAATCCCACTTGGCTCACCAAATTTTGTTCTTCTAGGTTGATGCGTTCTTCTAGAGTATCAATTTTTATATTTAGGTTTCCCTCTTTTATCTCCTATATAGATAGATAAATTTGGAACTCTAAATCCAACATGGTTCCTAGTAGCTCTTTGAAAGGTGACAAAATAAAGGAGTTCTCAGTTTTGTCTCTATTGTTTGTTTCCTCTTCAAGTAGCCCTAGACACAGACTGAGGAAAAGCACTTTCATTGAGAGGGGTTGCCAAGCTTCTAAGAATTAACGAGTTTCCGAAATACGAGCAAACACTTTTTCACCCAATCTTTTGATACTTGGTGGTAATGATCAGTACATAAATCCCACTTGGCTCACCAAATTTTGTTCTTCTAGGTTGAAGCGTTCGTCTACAGTATCAGTTTTTATATTTAGGTTTCCCTCTGTTCTCTCCTATATAGATAGATTAATTTGGAAGTCTAAATCCAACATGGTTCGTAGTAGCTCTTTGAAACTTGACAAAATAAAGGAGATCTCAGTTTTGTCTCTATGGTTTGTTTCCTCTTCAAGTAGCCCTAGGCACAGACTGTGGAAAAGCAATTTTTATTGAGAGGGGTTGCCAGGATTCTAAGAATTAACGAGTTTCCAAAATACCAGCAAATATTTTTTCTCCCAATCTTGATGATACTTGGTGGTAATGATCAGTACACAAATCCCACTTGGCTCACCAAATTTTGTTCTTCTAGGTTGAAGCGTTCGTCTACAGTAGCAGTTTTTATATTTAGGTTTCCCTCTGTTCTCTCCTATATAGATAGATGAATTTGGAACTCTAAATCCAACATGGTTCGTAGTAGCTCTTGGAAACTTGACAAAATAAAGGAGATCTCAGTTTAGTCTCTATGGTTTGTTTCCTCTTCAAGTAGCCGTAGGCACAGACTGTGGAAAAGTTATTTCATTGAGAGGGGTTGCTAAGCTTCAAAGAATTAACGCTTTTCCGAAATACCAGCAAATATTTTTTCTCCCAATCTTGATGATACTTGGTGGTAATGATCAGTACACAAATCCCACTTGGCTCACCTAATTTTGTTCTTCTAGGTTGAAGCGTTCGTCTACAGTAGCAGTTTTTATATTTAGGTTTCCCTCTGTTCTCTCCTATATAGATAGATGAATTTGGAACTCGAAAACCAACACGGTTCGTAGTAGCTGTATGAAACTTGACAAAATAAAGGAGATCTCAGTTTTGTCTCTATGGTTTGTTTCCTCTTCAAGTAGCCCTAGACACAGACTGTGGAAAAGCAATTTCATTGAGAGGGGTTGCCAGGATTCTAAGAATTAACGAGTTTCCGAAATACCAGCAAATATTTTTTCTCCCAATCTTGATGATACTTGGTGGTAATGATCAGTACACAAATCCCACTTGGCTCACCAAATTTTGTTCTTCTAGGTTGAAGCATTCGTCTACAGTATCAGTTTTTATATTTAGGTTTCCCTCTGTTCTCTCCTATATAGATAGATGAATTTGGAACTCTAAATCCAACATGGTTCGTAGTAGCTCTTGGAAACTTGACAAAATAAAGGAGATCTCAGTTTAGTCTCTATGGTTTGTTTCCTCTTCAAGTAGCCGTAGGCACAGACTGTGGAAAAGTTATTTCATTGAGAGGGGTTGCTAAGCTTCAAAGAATTAACGAGTTTCCGAAATACCAGCAAATATTTTTCTCCCAATCTTGATGATACTTGGTGGTAATGATCAGTACACAAATCCCACTTGGCTCACCTAATTTTGTTCTTCTAGGTTGAAGCGTTCGTCTACAGTAGCAGTTTTTATATTTAGGTTTCCCTCTGTTCTCTCCTATATAGATAGATGAATTTGGAACTCGAAAACCAACACGGTTCGTAGTAGCTGTATGAAACTTGACAAAATAAAGGAGATCTCAGTTTTGTCTCTATGGTTTGTTTCCTCTTCAAGTAGCCCTAGACACAGACTGTGGAAAAGCAATTTCATTGAGAGGGGTTGCCAGGATTCTAAGAATTAACGAGTTTCCGAAATACCAGCAAATATTTTTTCTCCCAATCTTGATGATAGTTGGTGGTAATGATCAGTACACAAATCCCACTTGGCTCACCAAATTTTGTTCTTCTAGGTTGATGCGTTCTTCTAGAGTATCAATTTTTATATTTAGGTTTCCCTCTTTTATCTCCTATATAGATAGATAAATTTGGAACTCTAAATCCAACATGGTTCCTAGTAGCTCTTTGAAAGGTGACAAAATAAAGGAGTTCTCAGTTTTGTCTCTATTGTTTGTTTCCTCTTCAAGTAGCCCTAGACACAGACTGAGGAAAAGCACTTTCATTGAGAGGGGTTGCCAAGCTTCTAAGAATTAACGAGTTTCCGAAATACGAGCAAACACTTTTTCACCCAATCTTTTGATACTTGGTGGTAATGATCAGTACATAAATCCCACTTGGCTCACCAAATTTTGTTCTTCTAGGTTGAAGCGTTCGTCTACAGTATCAGTTTTTATATTTAGGTTTCCCTCTGTTCTCTCCTATATAGATAGATTAATTTGGAAGTCTAAATCCAACATGGTTCGTAGTAGCTCTTTGAAACTTGACAAAATAAAGGAGATCTCAGTTTTGTCTCTATGGTTTGTTTCCTCTTCAAGTAGCCCTAGGCACAGACTGTGGAAAAGCAATTTTTATTGAGAGGGGTTGCCAGGATTCTAAGAATTAACGAGTTTCCAAAATACCAGCAAATATTTTTTCTCCCAATCTTGATGATACTTGGTGGTAATGATCAGTACACAAATCCCACTTGGCTCACCAAATTTTGTTCTTCTAGGTTGAAGCGTTCGTCTACAGTAGCAGTTTTTATATTTAGGTTTCCCTCTGTTCTCTCCTATATAGATAGATGAATTTGGAACTCTAAATCCAACATGGTTCGTAGTAGCTCTTGGAAACTTGACAAAATAAAGGAGATCTCAGTTTAGTCTCTATGGTTTGTTTCCTCTTCAAGTAGCCGTAGGCACAGACTGTGGAAAAGTTATTTCATTGAGAGGGGTTGCTAAGCTTCAAAGAATTAACGCTTTTCCGAAATACCAGCAAATATTTTTTCTCCCAATCTTGATGATACTTGGTGGTAATGATCAGTACACAAATCCCACTTGGCTCACCTAATTTTGTTCTTCTAGGTTGAAGCGTTCGTCTACAGTAGCAGTTTTTATATTTAGGTTTCCCTCTGTTCTCTCCTATATAGATAGATGAATTTGGAACTCGAAAACCAACACGGTTCGTAGTAGCTGTATGAAACTTGACAAAATAAAGGAGATCTCAGTTTTGTCTCTATGGTTTGTTTCCTCTTCAAGTAGCCCTAGACACAGACTGTGGAAAAGCAATTTCATTGAGAGGGGTTGCCAGGATTCTAAGAATTAACGAGTTTCCGAAATACCAGCAAATATTTTTTCTCCCAATCTTGATGATACTTGGTGGTAATGATCAGTACACAAATCCCACTTGGCTCACCAAATTTTGTTCTTCTAGGTTGAAGCATTCGTCTACAGTATCAGTTTTTATATTTAGGTTTCCCTCTGTTCTCTCCTATATAGATAGATGAATTTGGAACTCTAAATCCAACATGGTTCGTAGTAGCTCTTGGAAACTTGACAAAATAAAGGAGATCTCAGTTTAGTCTCTATGGTTTGTTTCCTCTTCAAGTAGCCGTAGGCACAGACTGTGGAAAAGTTATTTCATTGAGAGGGGTTGCTAAGCTTCAAAGAATTAACGAGTTTCCGAAATACCAGCAAATATTTTTTCTCCCAATCTTGATGATACTTGGTGGTAATGATCAGTACACAAATCCCACTTGGCTCACCTAATTTTGTTCTTCTAGGTTGAAGCGTTCGTCTACAGTAGCAGTTTTTATATTTAGGTTTCCCTCTGTTCTCTCCTATATAGATAGATGAATTTGGAACTCGAAAACCAACACGGTTCGTAGTAGCTGTATGAAACTTGACAAAATAAAGGAGATCTCAGTTTTGTCTCTATGGTTTGTTTCCTCTTCAAGTAGCCCTAGACACAGACTGTGGAAAAGCAATTTCATTGAGAGGGGTTGCCAGGATTCTAAGAATTAACGAGTTTCCGAAATACCAGCAAATATTTTTTCTCCCAATCTTGATGATACTTGGTGGTAATGATCAGTACACAAATCCCACTTGGCTCACCAAATTTTGTTCTTCTAGGTTGATGCGTTCTTCTAGAGTATCAATTTTTATATTTAGGTTTCCCTCTTTTATCTCCTATATAGATAGATAAATTTGGAACTCTAAATCCAACATGGTTCCTAGTAGCTCTTTGAAAGGTGACAAAATAAAGGAGTTCTCAGTTTTGTCTCTATTGTTTGTTTCCTCTTCAAGTAGCCCTAGACACAGACTGAGGAAAAGCACTTTCATTGAGAGGGGTTGCCAAGCTTCTAAGAATTAACGAGTTTCCGAAATACGAGCAAACACTTTTTCACCCAATCTTTTGATACTTGGTGGTAATGATCAGTACATAAATCCCACTTGGCTCACCAAATTTTGTTCTTCTAGGTTGAAGCGTTCGTCTACAGTATCAGTTTTTATATTTAGGTTTCCCTCTGTTCTCTCCTATATAGATAGATTAATTTGGAAGTCTAAATCCAACATGGTTCGTAGTAGCTCTTTGAAACTTGACAAAATAAAGGAGATCTCAGTTTTGTCTCTATGGTTTGTTTCCTCTTCAAGTAGCCCTAGGCACAGACTGTGGAAAAGCAATTTTTATTGAGAGGGGTTGCCAGGATTCTAAGAATTAACGAGTTTCCAAAATACCAGCAAATATTTTTTCTCCCAATCTTGATGATACTTGGTGGTAATGATCAGTACACAAATCCCACTTGGCTCACCAAATTTTGTTCTTCTAGGTTGAAGCGTTCGTCTACAGTAGCAGTTTTTATATTTAGGTTTCCCTCTGTTCTCTCCTATATAGATAGATGAATTTGGAACTCTAAATCCAACATGGTTCGTAGTAGCTCTTGGAAACTTGACAAAATAAAGGAGATCTCAGTTTAGTCTCTATGGTTTGTTTCCTCTTCAAGTAGCCGTAGGCACAGACTGTGGAAAAGTTATTTCATTGAGAGGGGTTGCTAAGCTTCAAAGAATTAACGCTTTTCCGAAATACCAGCAAATATTTTTTCTCCCAATCTTGATGATACTTGGTGGTAATGATCAGTACACAAATCCCACTTGGCTCACCTAATTTTGTTCTTCTAGGTTGAAGCGTTCGTCTACAGTAGCAGTTTTTATATTTAGGTTTCCCTCTGTTCTCTCCTATATAGATAGATGAATTTGGAACTCGAAAACCAACACGGTTCGTAGTAGCTGTATGAAACTTGACAAAATAAAGGAGATCTCAGTTTTGTCTCTATGGTTTGTTTCCTCTTCAAGTAGCCCTAGACACAGACTGTGGAAAAGCAATTTCATTGAGAGGGGTTGCCAGGATTCTAAGAATTAACGAGTTTCCGAAATACCAGCAAATATTTTTTCTCCCAATCTTGATGATACTTGGTGGTAATGATCAGTACACAAATCCCACTTGGCTCACCAAATTTTGTTCTTCTAGGTTGAAGCATTCGTCTACAGTATCAGTTTTTATATTTAGGTTTCCCTCTGTTCTCTCCTATATAGATAGATGAATTTGGAACTCTAAATCCAACATGGTTCGTAGTAGCTCTTGGAAACTTGACAAAATAAAGGAGATCTCAGTTTAGTCTCTATGGTTTGTTTCCTCTTCAAGTAGCCGTAGGCACAGACTGTGGAAAAGTTATTTCATTGAGAGGGGTTGCTAAGCTTCAAAGAATTAACGAGTTTCCGAAATACCAGCAAATATTTTTTCTCCCAATCTTGATGATACTTGGTGGTAATGATCAGTACACAAATCCCACTTGGCTCACCTAATTTTGTTCTTCTAGGTTGAAGCGTTCGTCTACAGTAGCAGTTTTTATATTTAGGTTTCCCTCTGTTCTCTCCTATATAGATAGATGAATTTGGAACTCGAAAACCAACACGGTTCGTAGTAGCTGTATGAAACTTGACAAAATAAAGGAGATCTCAGTTTTGTCTCTATGGTTTGTTTCCTCTTCAAGTAGCCCTAGACACAGACTGTGGAAAAGCAATTTCATTGAGAGGGGTTGCCAGGATTCTAAGAATTAACGAGTTTCCGAAATACCAGCAAATA
This sequence comes from Callospermophilus lateralis, assembly GCF_048772815.1. Taxonomy (NCBI): domain Eukaryota; kingdom Metazoa; phylum Chordata; class Mammalia; order Rodentia; family Sciuridae; genus Callospermophilus; species Callospermophilus lateralis. The sequence continues at coordinate 15,746 of NW_027515865.1, forward strand.
TTTTTTCTCCCAATCTTGATGATACTTGGTGGTAATGATCAGTACACAAATCCCACTTGGCTCACCAAATTTTGTTCTTCTAGGTTGATGCGTTCTTCTAGAGTATCAATTTTTATATTTAGGTTTCCCTCTTTTATCTCCTATATAGATAGATAAATTTGGAACTCTAAATCCAACATGGTTCCTAGTAGCTCTTTGAAAGGTGACAAAATAAAGGAGTTCTCAGTTTTGTCTCTATTGTTTGTTTCCTCTTCAAGTAGCCCTAGACACAGACTGAGGAAAAGCACTTTCATTGAGAGGGGTTGCCAAGCTTCTAAGAATTAACGAGTTTCCGAAATACGAGCAAACACTTTTTCACCCAATCTTTTGATACTTGGTGGTAATGATCAGTACATAAATCCCACTTGGCTCACCAAATTTTGTTCTTCTAGGTTGAAGCGTTCGTCTACAGTATCAGTTTTTATATTTAGGTTTCCCTCTGTTCTCTCCTATATAGATAGATTAATTTGGAAGTCTAAATCCAACATGGTTCGTAGTAGCTCTTTGAAACTTGACAAAATAAAGGAGATCTCAGTTTTGTCTCTATGGTTTGTTTCCTCTTCAAGTAGCCCTAGGCACAGACTGTGGAAAAGCAATTTTTATTGAGAGGGGTTGCCAGGATTCTAAGAATTAACGAGTTTCCGAAATACCAGCAAATATTTTTTCTCCCAATCTTGATGATACTTGGTGGTAATGATCAGTACACAAATCCCACTTGGCTCACCAAATTTTGTTCTTCTAGGTTGAAGCGTTCGTCTACAGTAGCAGTTTTTATATTTAGGTTTCCCTCTGTTCTCTCCTATATAGATAGATGAATTTGGAACTCGAAAACCAACACGGTTCGTAGTAGCTGTATGAAACTTGACAAAATAAAGGAGATCTCAGTTTTGTCTCTATGGTTTGTTTCCTCTTCAAGTAGCCCTAGACACAGACTGTGGAAAAGCAATTTCATTGAGAGGGGTTGCCAGGATTCTAAGAATTAACGAGTTTCCGAAATACCAGCAAATATTTTTTCTCCCAATCTTGATGATACTTGGTGGTAATGATCAGTACACAAATCCCACTTGGCTCACCAAATTTTGTTCTTCTAGGTTGAAGCATTCGTCTACAGTATCAGTTTTTATATTTAGGTTTCCCTCTTTTATCTCCTATATAGATAGATGAATTTGGAACTCTAAATCCAACATGGTTCGTAGTAGCTCTTTGAAACGTGACAAAATAAAGGAGTTCTCAGTTTTGTCTCTATTGTTTGTTTCCTCTTCAAGTAGCCCTAGACACAGACTGAGGAAAAGCACTTTCATTGAGAGGGGTTGCCTAGCTTCTAAGAATTAATGAGTTTCCGAAACACGAGCAAACACTTTTTCACCCAATCTTTTGATACTTGGTGGTAATGATCAGTACATAAATCCCACTTGGCTCCCAAATTTTGTTCTTCTAGGTTGAAGCGTTCGTCTACAGTATCAGTTTTTATATTTAGGTTTCCCTCTGTTCTCTCCTATATAGATAGATGAATTTGGAAGTCTAAATTCAACATGGTTCGTAGTAGCTCTTTGAAACTTGACAAAATAAAGGAGTTCTCAGTTTTGTCTCTACGGTTTGTTTCCTCTTCCAGTAGCCCTAAGCAGAAACTGTGGAAAAGCACTTTTATTGAAAGGTGTTGCCAAGCTTACAACTTATTACGAGTTTGCGAAATACCAGCAAATATTTTTTCACCCAATCTTGATGATACTTGGTGGTAATGATCAGTACACAAATCCCACTTGGCTCACCAAATTTTGTTCTTCTAGGTTGAAGCGTTCGTCTGCAGTAGCAGTTTTTATATTTAGGTTTCCCTCTGTTCTCTCCTATATAGATAGATGAATTTGGAACTCTAAATCCAACATGGTTTGTAGTAGCTCTTGGAAACTTAACAAAATAAAGGAGATATCAGTTTAGTCTCTATGGTTTGTTTCCTCTTCAAGTAGCCCTAGGCACAGACTGTGGAAAAGCAATTTCATTGAGAGGGGTGCAAAGCTTCTAAGAATTAACGAGTTTCCAAAATACCAGCAAATATTTTTTCACCCAATCTTGATGATACTTGGTGGTAATGATCAGTACACAAATCCCACTTGGCTCACCAAATTTTGTTCTTCTAGGTTGATGCGTTCTTCTACAGTATCAGTTTTTATATTTAGGTTTCCCTCTTTTATCTCCTATATAGATAGATGAATTTGGAACTCTAAATCCAACATGGTTCGTAGTAGCTATTTGAAACTTGACAAAATAAAGGAGTTCTCAGTTTTGTCTCTATGGTTTGTTTCCTCTTCCAGTAGCCCTAAGCAAAAACTGTGGAAAAGCACTAATATTGAAAGGGGTTGCCAAGCTTACAACTTATTACGAGTTTGCGAAATACCAGCAAATATTTTTTCACCCAATCTTGATGATACTTGGTGGTAATGATCAGTACACAAATCCCACTTGGCTCACCAAATTTTGTTCTTCTAGGTTGAAGCGTTCGTCTACAGTAGCAGTTTTTATATTTAGGTTTCCCTCTGTTCTCTCCTATATAGATAGAAGAATTTGGAACTCTAAATCCAACATGGTTCGTAGTAGCTCTTGGAAACTTGACAAAATGAAGGAGTTCTCAGTTTTGTCTCTATGGTTTGTTTCCTTTTCAAGTAGCTCCATGCACAGACTGTGGAAAAGCACTTTCATATAGAGGGGCTGCCAAGCTTCTAAGAATAAAGGATTTTCGATATTCCAGCAAATATTTTTTCACCCAATCTTGATGATACTTGGTGGTAATGATCAGTACAGAAATCCCACTTGGCTCTCCAAATTTTGTTCTTCTAGGTTGATGCGTTCTTCTAGAGTATCAATTTTTATATTTAGGTTTCCCTCTTTTATCTCCTATATAGATAGATAAATTTGGAACTCTAAATCCAACATGGTTCCTAGTAGCTCTTTGAAAGGTGACAAAATAAAGGAGTTCTCAGTTTTGTCTCTATTGTTTGTTTCCTCTTCAAGTAGCCCTAGACACAGACTGAGGAAAAGCACTTTCATTGAGAGGGGTTGCCAAGCTTCTAAGAATTAACGAGTTTCCGAAATACGAGCAAACACTTTTTCACCCAATCTTTTGATACTTGGTGGTAATGATCAGTACATAAATCCCACTTGGCTCACCAAATTTTGTTCTTCTAGGTTGAAGCGTTCGTCTACAGTATCAGTTTTTATATTTAGGTTTCCCTCTGTTCTCTCCTATATAGATAGATTAATTTGGAAGTCTAAATCCAACATGGTTCGTAGTAGCTCTTTGAAACTTGACAAAATAAAGGAGATCTCAGTTTTGTCTCTATGGTTTGTTTCCTCTTCAAGTAGCCCTAGGCACAGACTGTGGAAAAGCAATTTTTATTGAGAGGGGTTGCCAGGATTCTAAGAATTAACGAGTTTCCGAAATACCAGCAAATATTTTTTCTCCCAATCTTGATGATACTTGGTGGTAATGATCAGTACACAAATCCCACTTGGCTCACCAAATTTTGTTCTTCTAGGTTGAAGCGTTCGTCTACAGTAGCAGTTTTTATATTTAGGTTTCCCTCTGTTCTCTCCTATATAGATAGATGAATTTGGAACTCTAAATCCAACATGGTTCGTAGTAGCTCTTGGAAACTTGACAAAATAAAGGAGATCTCAGTTTAGTCTCTATGGTTTGTTTCCTCTTCAAGTAGCCGTAGGCACAGACTGTGGAAAAGTTATTTCATTGAGAGGGGTTGCTAAGCTTCAAAGAATTAACGAGTTTCCGAAATACCAGCAAATATTTTTTCTCCCAATCTTGATGATACTTGGTGGTAATGATCAGTACACAAATCCCACTTGGCTCACCTAATTTTGTTCTTCTAGGTTGAAGCGTTCGTCTACAGTAGCAGTTTTTATATTTAGGTTTCCCTCTGTTCTCTCCTATATAGATAGATGAATTTGGAACTCGAAAACCAACACGGTTCGTAGTAGCTGTATGAAACTTGACAAAATAAAGGAGATCTCAGTTTTGTCTCTATGGTTTGTTTCCTCTTCAAGTAGCCCTAGACACAGACTGTGGAAAAGCAATTTCATTGAGAGGGGTTGCCAGGATTCTAAGAATTAACGAGTTTCCGAAATACCAGCAAATATTTTTTCTCCCAATCTTGATGATACTTGGTGGTAATGATCAGTACACAAATCCCACTTGGCTCACCAAATTTTGTTCTTCTAGGTTGAAGCATTCGTCTACAGTATCAGTTTTTATATTTAGGTTTCCCTCTGTTCTCTCCTATATAGATAGATGAATTTGGAACTCTAAATCCAACATGGTTCGTAGTAGCTCTTGGAAACTTGACAAAATAAAGGAGATCTCAGTTTAGTCTCTATGGTTTGTTTCCTCTTCAAGTAGCCGTAGGCACAGACTGTGGAAAAGTTATTTCATTGAGAGGGGTTGCTAAGCTTCAAAGAATTAACGAGTTTCCGAAATACCAGCAAATATTTATTCTCCCAATCTTGATGATACTTGGTGGTAATGATCAGTACACAAATCCCATTGGCTCACCTAATTTTGTTCTTCTAGGTTGAAGCGTTCGTCTACAGTATCAGTTTTTATATTTAGGTTTCCCTCTGTTCTCTCCTATATAGATAGATGAATTTGGAACTCGAAAACCAACACGGTTCGTAGTAGCTGTATGAAACTTGACAAAATAAAGGAGATCTCAGTTTTGTCTCTATGGTTTGTTTCCTCTTCAAGTAGCCCTAGACACAGACTGTGGAAAAGCAATTTCATTGAGAGGGGTTGCCAGGATTCTAAGAATTAACGAGTTTCCGAAATACCAGCAAATATTTTTTCTCCCAATCTTGATGATACTTGGTGGTAATGATCAGTACACAAATCCCACTTGGCTCACCAAATTTTGTTCTTCTAGGTTGATGCGTTCTTCTAGAGTATCAATTTTTATATTTAGGTTTCCCTCTTTTATCTCCTATATAGATAGATAAATTTGGAACTCTAAATCCAACATGGTTCCTAGTAGCTCTTTGAAAGGTGACAAAATAAAGGAGTTCTCAGTTTTGTCTCTATTGTTTGTTTCCTCTTCAAGTAGCCCTAGACACAGACTGAGGAAAAGCACTTTCATTGAGAGGGGTTGCCAAGCTTCTAAGAATTAATGAGTTTCCGAAATATGAGCAAACACTTTTTCACCCAATCTTTTGATACTTGGTGGTAATGATCAGTACATAAATCCCACTTGGCTCACCAAATTTTGTTCTTCTAGGTTGAAGCGTTCGTCTACAGTATCAGTTTTTATATTTAGGTTTCCCTCTGTTCTCTCCTATATAGATAGATTAATTTGGAAGTCTAAATCCAACATGGTTCGTAGTAGCTCTTTGAAACTTGACAAAATAAAGGAGATCTCAGTTTTGTCTCTATGGTTTGTTTCCTCTTCAAGTAGCCCTAGGCACAGACTGTGGAAAAGCAATTTTTATTGAGAGGGGTTGCCAGGATTCTAAGAATTAACGAGTTTCCGAAATACCAGCAAATATTTTTTCTCCCAATCTTGATGATACTTGGTGGTAATGATCAGTACACAAATCCCACTTGGCTCACCAAATTTTGTTCTTCTAGGTTGAAGCGTTCGTCTACAGTAGCAGTTTTTATATTTAGGTTTCCCTCTGTTCTCTCCTATATAGATAGATGAATTTGGAACTCTAAATCCAACATGGTTCGTAGTAGCTCTTGGAAACTTGACAAAATAAAGGAGATCTCAGTTTAGTCTCTATGGTTTGTTTCCTCTTCAAGTAGCCGTAGGCACAGACTGTGGAAAAGTTATTTCATTGAGAGGGGTTGCTAAGCTTCAAAGAATTAACGAGTTTCCGAAATACCAGCAAATATTTTTTCACCCAATCTTGATGATACTTGGTGGTAATGATCAGTACACAAATCCCACTTGGCTCACCTAATTTTGTTCTTCTAGGTTGAAGCGTTCGTCTACAGTAGCAGTTTTTATATTTAGGTTTCCCTCTGTTCTCTCCTATATAGATAGATGAATTTGGAACACGAAAACCAACACGGTTCGTAGTAGCTGTATGAAACTTGACAAAATAAAGGAGATCTCAGTTTTGTCTCTATGGTTTGTTTCCTCTTCAAGTAGCCCTAGACACAGACTGTGGAAAGCAATTTCATTGAGAGGGGTTGCCAGGATTCTAAGAATTAACGAGTTTCCGAAATACCAGCAAATATTTTTTCTCCCAATCTTGATGATACTTGGTGGTAATGATCAGTACACAAATCCCACTTGGCTCACCAAATTTTGTTCTTCTAGGTTGAAGCATTCGTCTACAGTATCAGTTTTTATATTTAGGTTTCCCTCTTTTATCTCCTATATAGATAGATGAATTTGGAACTCTAAATCCAACATGGTTCGCAGTAGCTCTTTGAAACGTGACAAAATAAAGGAGTTCTCAGTTTTGTCTCTATTGTTTGTTTCCTCTTCAAGTAGCCCTAGACACAGACTGAGGAAAAGCACTGTCATTGAGAGGGGTTGCCTAGATTCTAAGAATTAATGAGTTTCCGAAACACGAGCAAACACTTTTTTACACAATCTTTTGATACTTGGTGGTAATGATCAGTACATAAATCCCACTTGGCTCCCAAATTTTGTTCTTCTAGGTTGAAGCGTTCGTCTACAGTATCAGTTTTTATATTTAGGTTTTCCTCTGTTCTCTCCTATATAGATAGATGAATTTGGAAGTCTAAATCCAACATGGTTCGTAGTAGCTCTTTGAAACTTGAAAAAATAAAGGAGTTCTCAGTTTTGTCTCTACGGTTTGTTTCCTCTTCCAGTAGCCCTAAGCAGAAACTGTGGAAAAGCACTTTTATTGAAAGGTGTTGCCAAGCTTACAACTTATTACGAGTTTGCGAAATACCAGCAAATATTTTTTCACCCAATCTTGATGATGCTTGGTGGTAATGATCAGTGCACAAATCCCACTTGGCTCACCTAATTTTGTTCTTCTAGGTTGAAGCGTTCGTCTACAGTAGCAGTTTTTATATTTAGGTTTCCCTCTGTTCTCTCCTATATAGATAGATGAATTTGGAACTCGAAAACCAACACGGTTCGTAGTAGCTGTATGAAACTTGACAAAATAAAGGAGATCTCAGTTTTGTCTCTATGGTTTGTTTCCTCTTCAAGTAGCCCTAGACACAGACTGTGGAAAAGCAATTTCATTGAGAGGGGTTGCCAGGATTCTAAGAATTAACGAGTTTCCGAAATACCAGCAAATATTTTTTCTCCCAATCTTGATGATACTTGGTGGTAATGATCAGTACACAAATCCCACTTGGCTCAAAAAATTTTGTTCTTCTAGGTTGAAGCATTCGTCTAAAGTATCAGTTTTTATATTTAGGTTTCCCTCTTTTATCTCCTATATAGATAGATGAATTTGGAACTCTAAATCCAACATGGTTCGTAGTAGCTCTTTGAAACGTGACAAAATAAAGGAGTTCTCAGTTTTGTCTCTATTGTTTGTTTCCTCTTCAAGTAGCCCTAGACACAGACTGAGGAAAAGCACTTTCATTGAGAGGGGTTGCCTAGCTTCTAAGAATTAATGAGTTTCCGAAACACGAGCAAACACTTTTTCACCCAATCTTTTGATACTTGGTGGTAATGATCAGTACATAAATCCCACTTGGCTCCCAAATTTTGTTCTTCTAGGTTGAAGCGTTCGTCTACAGTATCAGTTTTTATATTTAGGTTTCCCTCTGTTCTCTCCTATATAGATAGATGAATTTGGAAGTCTAAATTCAACATGGTTCGTAGTAGCTCTTTGAAACTTGACAAAATAAAGGAGTTCTCAGTTTTGTCTCTACGGTTTGTTTCCTCTTCCAGTAGCCCTAAGCAGAAACTGTGGAAAAGCACTTTTATTGAAAGGTGTTGCCAAGCTTACAACTTATTACGAGTTTGCGAAATACCAGCAAATATTTTTTCACCCAATCTTGATGATACTTGGTGGTAATGATCAGTACACAAATCCCACTTGGCTCACCATATTTTGTTCTTCTAGGTTGATGCGTTCTTCTACAGTATCAGTTTTTATATTTAGGTTTCCCTCTGTTCTCTCCTATATAGGTAGATGAATTTGGAACTCTAAATCCAACATGGTTCGTAGTAGCTCTTGGAAACTTGACAAAATAAAGGAGATCTCAGTTTAGTCTCTATGGTTTGTTTCCTCTTCAAGTAACCCTAGGCACAGACTGTGGAAAAGCAATTTCATTGAGAGTTGTTGCCAAGCTTCTAAGAATTAACGAGTTTCCGAAATACCAGCAAATATATTTTCACCCAATCTTGATGATACTTGGTGGTAATGATCAGTACACAAATCCCACTTGGCTCACCAAATTTTGTTCTTCTAGGTTTATGCGTTCTTCTACAGTATCAGTTTTTATATTTAGGTTTCCCTCTTTTATCTCCTATATAGATAGATGAATTTGGAACTCTAAATCCAACATGGTTCGTAGTAGCTATTTGAAACTTGACAAAATATAGGAGTTCTCAGTTTTGTCTCTATGGTTAGTTTCCTCTTCCAGTAGCCCTAAGCAAAAACTGTGGAAAAGCACTAATATTGAAAGGGGTTGCCAAGCTTACAACTTATTACGAGTTTCCGAAATACCAGCAAATATTTTTTCACCCAATCTTGATGATACTTGGTGGTAATGATCAGTACAGAAATCCCACTTGGCTCACCAAATTTTGTTCTTCTAGGTTGATGCGTTCTTCTAGAGTATCAATTTTTATATTTAGGTTTCCCTCTTTTATCTCCTATATAGATAGATAAATTTGGAACTCTAAATCCAACATGGTTCCTAGTAGCTCTTTGAAAGGTGACAAAAAAAGGAGTTCTCAGTTTTGTCTCTATTGTTTGTTTCCTCTTCAAGTAGCCCTAGACACAGACTGAGGAAAAGCACTTTCATTGAGAGGGGTTGCCAAGCTTCTAAGAATTAACGAGTTTCTGAAATACGAGCAAACACTTTTTCACCCAATCTTTTGATACTTGGTGGTAATGATCAGTACATAAATCCCACTTGGCTCACCAAATTTTGTTCTTCTAGGTTGAGGCGTTCGTCTACAGTATCAGTTTTTATATTTAGGTTTCCCTCTGTTCTCTCCTATATAGATAGATTAATTTGGAAGTCTAAATCCAACATGGTTCATAGTAGCTCTTTGAAACTTGACAAAATAAAGGAGATCTCAGTTTTGTCTCTATGGTTTGTTTCCTCTTCAAGTAGCCCTAGGCACAGACTGTGGAAAAGCAATTTTTATTGAGAGGGGTTGCCAGGATTCTAAGAATTAACGAGTTTCCGAAATACCAGCAAATATTTTTTCTCCCAATCTTGATGATATTTGGTGGTAATGATCAGTACACAAATCCCACTTGGCTCACCAAATTTTGTTCTTCTAGGTTGAAGCATTCGTCTACAGTAGCAGTTTTTATATTTAGGTTTCCCTCTGTTCTCTCCTATATAGATAGATGAATTTGGAACTCTAAATCCAACATGGTTCGTAGTAGCTCTTGGAAACTTGACAAAATAAAGGAGATCTCAGTTTAGTCTCTATGGTTTGTTTCCTCTTCAAGTAGCCCTAGGCACAGACTGTGGATAAGCAATTTCATTGAGAGGGGTTGCCAAGCTTCTAAGAATTAACGAGTTTCCGAAATACCAGCAAATATTTTTTAACCCAATCTTGATGATACTTGGTGGTAATGATCAGTACACAAATCCCACTTGGCTCACCAAATTTTGTTCTTCTAGGTTGAAGCGTTCGTCTACAGTAGCAGATTTTATATTTAGGTTTCCCTCTGTTCTCTCCTATATAGATAGATGAATTTGGAACTCTAAATCCAACATGGTTCGTAGTAGCTCTTGGAAAATTGACAAAATAAAGGAGATCTCAGTTTAGTCTCTATGGTTTGTTTCCTCTTCAAGTAGCCTAGTCACAGAATGTGGAAAAGTAATTTCATTGAGAGGGGTTGCCAAGCTTCTAAGAATTAACGAGTTTCCGAAATACCAGCAAATATTTTTTCACCCAATCTTGATGATACTTGGTGGTAATGATCAGTACACAAATCCCACTTGGCTCACCTAATTTTCTTCTTCTAGGTTGAAGCATTCGTCTACAGTAGCAGTTTTTATATTTAGGTTTCCCTCTGTTCTCTCCTATATAGATAGATGAATTTGGAACTCGAAAAACAACACGGTTCGTAGTAGCTGTATGAAACTTGACAAAATAAAGGAGATCTCAGTTTTGTCTCTATGGTTTGTTTCCTCTTCAAGTAGCCCTAGACACAGACTGTGGAAAAGCAATTTCATTGAGAGGGGTTGCCAGGATTCTAAGAATTAACGAGTTTCCGAAATACCAGCAAATATTTTTTCTCCCAATCTTGATGATACTTGGTGGTAATGATCAGTACACAAATCCCACTTGGCTCACCAAATTTTGTTCTTCTAGGTTGAAGCATTCGTCTACAGTATCAGTTTTTATATTTAGGTTTCCCTCTTTTATCTCCTATATAGATAGATGAATTTGGAACTCTAAATCCAACATGGTTCGTAGTAGCTCTTTGAAACGTGACAAAATAAAGGAGTTCTCAGTTCTGTCTCTATTGTTTGTTTCCTCTTCAAGTAGCCCTAGACACAGACTGAGGAAAAGCACTTTCATTGAGAGGGGTTGCCTAGCTTCTAAGAATTAATGAGTTTCCGAAACACGAGCAAACACTTTTTCACCCAATCTTTTGATACTTGGTGGTAATGATCAGTACATAAATCCCACTTGGCTCCCAAATTTTGTTCTTCTAGGTTGAAGCGTTCGTCTACAGTATCAGTTTTTATATTTAGGTTTCCCTCTGTTCTCTCCTATATAGATAGATGAATTTGGAAGTCTAAATCCAACATGGTTCGTAGTAGCTCTTTGAAACTTGACAAAATAAAGGAGTTCTCAGTTTTGGCTCTACGGTTTGTTTCCTCTTCCAGTAGCCCTAAGCAGAAACTGTGGAAAAGCACTTTTATTGAAAGGTGTTGCCAAGCTTACAACTTATTACGAGTTTGCGAAATACCAGCAAATATTTTTTCACCCAATCTTGATGATACTTGGTGGTAATGATCAGTACACAAATCCCACTTGGCTCACCAAATTTTGTTCTTCTAGGTTGAAGCGTTCGTCTACAGTAGCAGTTTTTATATTTAGGTTTCCCTCTGTTCTCTCCTATATAGATAGATGAATTTGGAACTCTAAATCCAACATGGTTTGTAGTAGCTCTTGGAAACTTAACAAAATAAAGGAGATATCAGTTTAGTCTCTATGGTTTGTTTCCTCTTCAAGTAGCCCTAGGCACAGACTGTGGAAAAGCAATTTCATTGAGAGGGGTGCAAAGCTTCTAAGAATTAACGAGTTTCCAAAATACCAGCAAATATTTTTTCACCAAATCTTGATGATACTTGGTGGTAATGATCAGTACACAAATCCCACTTGGCTCACCAAATTTTGTTCTTCTAGGTTGATGCGTTCTTCTACAGTATCAGTTTTTATATTTAGGTTTCCCTCTGTTCTCTCCTATATAGATAGATGAATTTGGAACTCTAAATCCAACATGGTTTGTAGTAGCTCTTGGAAACTTGACAAAATAAAGGAGATCTCAGTTTAGTCTCTATGGTTTGTTTCCTCTTCAAGTAACCCTAGGCACAGACTGTGGAAAAGCAATTTCATTGAGAGGGGTTGCCAAGCTTCTAAGAATTAACGAGTTTTCGAAATACCAGCAAATATATTTTCACCCAATCTTGATGATACTTGGTGGTAATGATCAGTACACAAATCCCACTTGGCTCACCAAATTTTGTTCTTCTAGGTTTATGCGTTCTTCTACAGTATCAGTTTTTATATTTAGGTTTCCCTCTTTTATCTCCTATATAGATAGATGAATTTGGAACTCTAAATCCAACATGGTTCGTAGTAGCTATTTGAAACTTGACAAAATAAAGGAGTTCTCAGTTTTGTCTCTATGGTTTGTTTCCTCTTCCAGTAGCCCTAAGCAAAAACTGTGGAAAAGCACTAATATTGAAAGGGGTTGCCAAGCTTACAACTTATTACGAGTTTGCGAAATACCAGCAAATATTTTTTCACCCAATCTTGATGATACTTGGTGGTAATGATCAGTACACAAATCCCACTTGGCTCACCAAATTTTGTTCTTCTAGGTTGATGCATTCTTCTACAGTATCAGTTTTTATATTTAGGTTTCCCTCTTTTATCTCCTATATAGATAGATGAATTTGGAACTCTAAATCCAACATGGTTCGTAGTAGCTCTTGGAAAGTTGAAAATATAAAGGAGTTCTCAGTTTTGTCTCTATGGTGTGTTTCCTTTTCATGTAGCCCTAGCCACAGACTGTGAAAAGCAATTTCATCGAGAGGAGTTGCCAAGCTTCTAAGAATTAACGAGTTTCCGATATACCAGCAAATATTTTTTCACTCAATCTTGATGATACTTGGGGGTCATGATCAGTACACAAATCCCACTTGGCTCACCAAATTTTGTTCTTCTAGGTTGAAGCGTTCGTCTACAGTAGCCGTTTTTATATTTAGGTTTCCCTCTGTTCTCTCCTATTTAGATAGATGAATTTGGAACTCTAAATCCAACATGGTTCGTAGTAGCTCTTTGAAACTTGACAAAATTAAGGAGTTCTCAGTTTTGTCTCTATGGTTTGTTTCCTCTTCCAGTAGCCCTAATCAAAAACTGTGGAAAAGCAGTTTTATTGAAAGGGTTTGCCAAGCTTACAAGAAATTACGAGTTTCCGAAATACCAGTAAATATTTTTTCACCCAATCTTGATGATACTTGGTGGTAATGATCAGTACACAAATCCCACTTGGCTCCGCAAATTTTGTTCTTCTAGGTTGAAGCGTTCGTCTACAGTCGCAGTATATATATTTAGGTTTCCCTCTGTTGTCTCCTATATAGATAGATGAATTTGGAACACTAAATCCAACATGGTTCATAGTAGCAATTTGAAACTTGACAAAATAAAAAAGTTCTCAGTTTTGTCTCTATGGTTTGTTTCCTCTTCACGTAGCCCTAGGCACAAACTGTGGAAAACCACTTTCATGGAGAGGGGTTGCCAAGCTTCTAAGAATTAACGAGTTTCCCAAATACCAGGAAATATTTTTTCACCCAATCTTGATGATACTTGGTGGTAATGATCAGTACACAAATCCCACTTGGCTCACGAAATTTTGTTCTTCTAGTTTGAAGCGTTCGTCTACAGTATCAGTTTTTATATTTAGGTTTCCCTCTGTACTCTCCTATATAGAAAGATGAATTTGGAACTCTAAATCCGACATGGTTTGTAGTAGCTCTTTGATACTTCAGAAAATAAAGGAGTTCTCAGTTTTGTCTTTATGGTTCGTTCCCTCTTCAAGTAGCCCTAGGCACAGACTGTGGAAAAGCACTTATATTGAAAGGGGTTGCCAACCTTCTAAGAATTAACGAGTTTCCGAAATACCAGCATATATTTTTTCACCCAAACATGATGATACTTGGTGGTAATGATCAGTACACAAATCCCAGTTGGCTCACCAAATTTTGTTCTTCTAGGTTGAAGCGTTCGTCTACAGTAACAGTTTTATATTTAGGTTTCCCTGTGTTCTCTCCTATATAGATAGATGAATTTGGAACTCTAAATCCAACATGGTTCGTAGTAGCTCTTGGAAACTTGACAATATAAAGGAGTTGTCAGTTTTGTCTCTATGTTTTTTTTCCTTTTCAAGTAGCCCTAAGCAAAAACAGTGGAAAAGCACTTTTATTGAAAGTGGTTGCCAAGCTTACAACTTATTACGAGTTTCCGAAATACCAGAAAATATTTTTTCACCCAATCTTGATGATACGTGGTGGTAATGATCAGTACACAAATCCCAGTTGGCTCACCAAATTTTGTTCTTCTAGATTGAAGCGTTCGTCTTCAGTAGCAGTTTTTATATTTAGGTTTCCCTCTGTTCTCTCCTATATAGATAGATGAATTTGGAACTCTAAATCCAACATGGTTCGTAGTAGCTCTTTGAAACTCGACAAAATAAAGGAGATCTCAGTTTTGTCTCTATGGTTTGTTTCCTTTTCAAGTAGCCCTAGGCACAGACTGTGGAAAAGCAATTTCATTGAGAGGGGTTGCCAAGCTTCTAAGAATTAACGAGTTTCCGAAATACCAGCAAATATTTTTTCACCCAAACTTGATGATACTTGGTGGTAATGATCAGTACACAAATCCCAGTTGGCTCACCAAATTTTGTTCTTCTAGGTTGAAGCGTTCGTCTACAGTAGCAGTTTTTATATTTAGGTTTCCCTCTGCTCTCTCCTATATAGATAGATGAATTTGGAACTCTAAATCCCACATGTTTCATAGTAGCTCTTGGAAACTTGACAAAATAAAGGAGTTCTAGGTTTTGTCTCTATGTTTGTTTCCTTTTCAAGTAGCCCTAGGCACAGACTGTGGAAAAGCAATTTCATCGAGAGGGGTTGCCAATCTTCTAAGAATTAACGAGTTTCCGAAATACCAGCAAATATTTATTCACCAATCTTGATGATACTTGGTGGTAATGATCAGTACACAAATCCCAGTTGGCTCACCAAATTTTGTTCTTCTAGTTTGAAGCGTTCGTCTACAGTATCAGTTTTTATATTTAGGTTTCCCTCTGTACTCTCCTATATAGAAAGATGAATTTGGAACTCTAAATCCGACGTGGTTTGTAGTAGCTCTTTGATACTTCAGAAAATAAAGGAGTTCTCAGTTTTGTCTCTATGGTTCGTTTCCTCTTCAAGTAGCCCTAGGCACAGACTGTGGAAAAGCACTTTTTTTGAAAGGGGTTGCCAACCTTCTAAGAATTAACGAGTTTCCGAAATACCAGCAAATATTTCTTTTACCCAATGTTGATGATACGGGGTGGTAATGATCAGTACACAAATCCCAATTGGCTCACCAAATTTTGTTCTTCTAGGTTGAAGCGTTCGTGTACAGTAGCAGTTTTTATATTTAGGTTTCCCTCTGTTCTCTCCTATATAGATAGATGAATTTGGGACTCTAAATCCAACATGGTTCATAGTAGCTCTTGGAAACTTGACAATATAAAGGAGTTCTCTCTTTTGTCTCTATGGTTTCTTTCCTTTACAAATAGCCCTAGGCACAGACTGTGGAAAAGCACTTTCATCGATAGGGGTTGCCAAGCTGCTAAGAATTAACAAGTTTCCGAAATAACAGCAAATATTTTTTCACCCAATCTTGATGATACTTGGTGGTAATGATAAGTACACAAATCCCACTTGGCTCACCAAATTTTGTTCTTTAGGTGGAAGCGTTCGTCTACAGTAGCAGTTTTTATATTTAGGTTTCCCTCTGCTCTCTCCTATATAGATAGATGAATTTGGAACTCTAAATCCAACATGGTTTGTAGTAGCTCTAGAAACTTGACAAAATAAAGGAGTTCTCAGTTTTGTCTCTATGGTTTGTTTCCTCTTCAAGTAACCCTTGGCACAGACTGTGGAAAAGCACTTTCATTGAGAGGGTTTGCCAAGCTTCTAAGAATTAACGAGTTTCCAAAATACCAGCAAATATTTTTTCACCCAATCTTGATGATACGTGGTGGTAATGATCAGTACACAAATCCCACTTGGCTCACCAAATTTTGTTATTCTAGGTAGACGCGTTCATCTACAGTAGCAGTTTTTATATTTAGGTTTCCCTCTGTTCTCTCTTATAGATAGATGAATTTGGAACTCTAAGTCCAACATGGTTCGTAGTAGCCCTTTGAAACTTGAAACATAAAGGAGTTCTCAGTTTTGTCTCTATGGTTTGTTTCCTCTTCAAGTAACTCTAAGCACAGACTGTGGAAAGCACTTTCATTGAGAGGGGTTGCCAAGCTTCTAAGAATTAACGAGTTTCCGAAATACCAGCAAATATTTTTTCATCCAATCTTGATGATACTTGGTCGTATTGAACAGAACACAAATCCCACTTGGCTCACCAAATTTTGTTATTCTAGGTTGATGCGTTCGTTTACAGTAGCAGTTTTTATTTTTAGGTGTCACTCTGTTCTATCCTATATAGATAGATTAATTTGGAACTCTAAATCCAACATGGTTCGTAGTAGCTCTTTGAAACTTGACAAAATAAAGGAGTTCTCAGTTTTGTCTCTATGGTTTGTTTCCTCTTTAAGTAGAAGTAAGCACAGACTGTGGAAAAGCACTTTCATCGAGAGGGGTTGCCAAGCTTCTAAGAATTAACGATTTTCTGAAATAACAGCAAATATTTTTTCACCCAATCTTGATGATACTTGGTGGTAATGATCAGTACACAAGTCCCACTTGGCTCACCAAATTTTGTTCCTCTAGGTTGAAGCGTTCGTCTACAGTAGCAGTTTTTATATTTAGGTTTCCCTCTGTTCTCGCCTATATAGATAGATGAATTTGGAACTCCAAATCCAACATGGTTCATAGTAGCTCTTTGAAACTTGACAAAATAAAGGAGTTCTCAGTTTTGTCTCTATGGTTTCTTTCCTCTTCAAGTAGCCCTAGGCACAGACTGTGGAAAAGCACTTTCATTGAGAAGGGTTGCCAATCTTCTAAGAATTAACGAGTGTCCGAAATACCAGCAAATATTTTTTCACCCAATCTTGATGATAGTTGGTGGTAATGATCAGTACACAAATCCCACTTGGCTCACCAAATTTTGTTGTTCTAGGTTGAAGCGTTCGTCTACAGTAGCAGTTTTTATATTTAGGTTTCCCTCTGCTCTCTCCTATATAGATAGATGAATTTGGAACACTAAATCCAACATGGTTCGTAGTAGCTCTTTGAAACTTGACAAAATAAAGGAGTTCTCAGTTTTGTCTCTATGGTTTTTTTCCTCTTGAAGTAGCCCTAGGCACAGACGGTGTAAAAGCAATTTCATTGAGAGGGGTTGCCAATCTTCTAAGAATTAACGAGGTCTGAAATACCAGCAAATATTTTTTCACCCAATCTTGATGATAGTTGGTGGTAATGATCAGTACACAAATCCCACTTGGCTCACCAAATTTTGTTCTTCTAGGTTGAAGCGTTCGTCTACAGTATCAGTTTTTATATTTAGGTTTCCCTCTGCTCTCTCCTATATAGATAGATGAATTTGGAACACTAAATCCAACATGGTTCGTAGTAGCTCTTGGAAACTTGACAATATAAAGGAGTTCTCAGTTTTGTCTCTATGGTTTTTTTTCTTTTCAAGTAGCCCTAAGCAAAAACTGTGGAAAAGCACTTTTATTGAAAGGGCCTGCCAAGCTTACAAGAAATTACGAGTTTCCGAAACACCAGCAAATATTTATTCACCCAATCTTGATGATACTTGGTGGTAAAGATCAGTACACAAATCCCACCTGGCTCACCAAATTTTGTTCTTCTAGGTTGAAGCGTTCGTCTACAGTAACAGTTTTTATATTTAGGTTTCCCTCTGCTCTCTCCTATATAGATAGATGAATTTGGAACTCTAAATCCACCATGGTTCGTAGGAGCTCTTGGAAAGTTGAAAATATAAAGGAGTTCTCAGTTTTGTCTCTATGGTTTGTTTCCTTTTCAAGTAGCCCTAGGCACAGACTGTGAAAAGCACTTTATCGAGAGGGGTTGCCAAGCTTCTAAGAATTAACGAGTTTCCGATATACCAGCAAATATTTTTTCACCCAATATTGATGATACTTGGTGGTAATGATCAGTACACAAATTCCACGTGGCTAACCAAATTTTGTTCTTCTAGGTTGAAGAGTTCGTCCACAGTAGCAGTTTTTATATTTAGGTTTCACTCTGTTCTCTCTTATAGATAGATGAATTTGGAACTCTAAATCCAACATGGATCGTAGTAGCCCTTTGAAACTTGAAACATAAAGGAGTTCTCAGTTTTGTCTCTATGGTTTGTTTCCTCTTCAAGTAGCGCTAAGCAAAAACTGTGGAAAAGCACTTTTATTGAAAGGGGTTGCCAAGCTTACAACTTATTACGAGTTTCCGAAATACCAGCAAATATTTTTTCACCCAATCTTGATGATACTTGGTGGTAATGATCAGTACACAAATCCCACTTGGCTCACCAAATTTTGTTCTTCTAGGTTGAAGCGTTCGTCTACAGTAGCAGTTTTTATATTTAGGTTTCCCTCTGTTCTCTCCTATATACATAGATGAATTTGGAACTCTAAATCCAACATGGTTCGTAGTAGCTCTTGGAAACTTGACAATATAAAGGAGTTCTCAGTTTTGTCTCTATGGTTTGTTTCTTCTTCAAGTAGCACTAGGCACAGACTGTGGAAAAGCACTTTCATGGAGAGGGGTTGCTAAGCTTCTAAGAATTAACGAGTTTCCGATATACCTGCAAATATTTTTTCACCCAATCTTGATGATACTAGGTGGTAATGATCAGTACACAAATCCCACTTGGCTCACCTGAATTTGTTCTTCTAGGTTAAAGCGTTCGTCTACAGTAGCAGTTTTTATATTTAGGTTTCCCTCTTCTCTCTCCTATATAGATAGATGAATTTGGAACTCGAAAACCAACACGGTTCGTAGTAGCTCTTTGAAACTTGACAAAATAAAGGAGATCTCAGTTTTGTCTCTATGGTTTGTTTCCTCTTCAAGTAGCCCTAGGCACAGACTGTGGAAAAGCAATTTCATTGAGAGGGGTTGCCAGGATTCTAAGAATTAACGAGTTTCCGCAATACCAGCAAATATTTTTTCTCCCAATCTTGATGTTACTTGGTGGTAATGATCAGTACACAAATCCCACTTGGCTCACAAAATTTTGTTCTTCTAGGTTGAAGCATTCGTCTACAGTATCAGTTTGTATATTTAGGTTTTCCTCTTTTATATCCTATATAGATAGATGAATTTGGAAATCTAAATCCAACATGGTTCGTAGTAGCTCTTTGAAACGTGACAAAATAAAGGAGTTCTCAGTTTTGTCTCTATTGTTTGTTTCCTCTTCAAGTAGCCCTAGACACAGACTGAGGAAAAGCACTTTCATTGAGAGGGGTTGCCAAGCTTCTAAGAATTAATGAGTTTCTGAAATACGAGCAAACACTTTTTCACCCAATCTTGATGATACTTGGTGGTAATGATCAGTACATAAATCCCACTTGGCTCACCAAATTTTGTTCTTCTAGGTTGAAGCGTTCGTCTACAGTATCAGTTTATATATTTAGGTTTCCCTCTGCTCTCTCCTATATAGATAGATGAATTTGGAACTCTAAATCCAACATGGTCGTAGTAGCTCTTTGAAACTTGACAAAATAAAGGAGTTCTCACTTTTGTCTCTATGGTTTGTTTCCTCTTCAAGTAGCCCTAATCACAGACTGTAGAAAAGCACTTTCATCGAGATGGGATGCCAAGCTTCTTAGAATTAACGAGCTTCCGATATACCAGCAAATATTTTTTCACCCATTCTTGATGATACTTGGTGGTAATGATCAGTACACAAATCCCACTTGGCTCACCTAATTTTGTTCTTCTAGGTTGAAGCATTCGTCTACAGTATCAGTTTTTACATTTAGGTTTCCCTCTTTTATCTCCGATATAGATAGATGAATTTGGAACTCTAAATCCAACATGGTTCGTAGTAGCTCTTTGAAACGTGACAAAATAAAGGAGTTCTCAGTTTTGTCTGTATTGTTTGTTTCCTCTTCAAGTAGCCCTAGACACAGACTGAGGAAAAGCACTTTCATTGAGAGGGGTTGCGAAGCTTCTAAGAATTAATGAGTTTCCGAAATACGAGCAAACACTTTTTCACCCAATCTTGATGATACTTGGTGGTAATGATCAGTACATATCCCACTTGGCTCACCAAATTTTGTTCTTCTAGGTTGAAGCGTTCGTCTACAGTATCAGTTTATATATTTAGGTTTCCCTCTGCTCTCTCCTATATAGGTAGATGAATTTGGAACTCTAAATCCAACATGGTTCGTAGTAGCTCTTTGAAACTTGACAAAATAAAGGAGTTCTCACTTTTGTCTCTATGGTTTGTTTCCTCTTCAAGTAGCCCTAGGCACAGACTGTGGAAAAGCACTTTCATCAACAGGGGATGCCAAGCTTCTAAGAATTAACGAGTTTCCGATATACCAGCAAATATTTTTTCACCCATTCTTGATGACTTGGTGGTAATGATCAGTACACAAATCCCACATGGATCACCTAATTTTGTTCTTCTAGGTTAAAGCGTTCGTCTACAGTAGCAGTTTTTATATTTAGGTATCCCTCTGCTCTCTCCTATATAGATAGATGAATTTGGAACTCGAAAACCAACATGGTTCGTAGTAGCTCTTTGAAACTTGACAAAATAAAGGAGATCTCAATTTTGTCTCAATGGTTTGTTTCCTCTTCAAGTAGCCCTAGGCACAGACTGTGGAAAAGCAATTTCATTGAGAGGGGTTGCCAAGCTTCTAAGAATTAACGATTTTCCGAAATACCAGCAAATATTTTTTCACCCAATCTTGATGATACTTGGTGGTAATGATCAGTACACAAATCCCACTTGGCTCACCAAATTTTGTTCTTCTAGGTTGAAGCGTTCGTCTACAGTATCAGTTTTTATATTTAGGTTTCCCTCTGTTCTCTCCTATATAGATAGATTAATTTGGAAGTCTAAATCCAACATGGTTCGTAGTAGCTCTTTGAAACTTTACAAAATAAAGGAGTTCTCAGTTTTGTCTCTACGGTTTGTTTCCTCTTCCAGTAGCCCTAAGCAGAAACTGTGGAAAAGCACTTTTATTGAAAGGTGTTGCCAAGCTTACAACTTATTATGAGTTTGCGAAATACCAGCAAATATTTTTTCACCCAATCTTGATGATACTTGGTGGTAATGATCAGTACACAAATCCCACTTGGCTCACCAAATTTTGTTCTTCTAGGTTGAAGCGTTCGTCTACAGTATCAATTTTTATATTTAGGTTTCCCTCTGTTCTCTCCTATATAGATAGATGAATTTGGAACTCTAAATCCAACATGGTTCATAGTAGCTCTTGGAAACTTGACAAAATAAAGGAGATCTCAGTTTAGTCTCTATGGTTTGTTTCCTCTTCAAGTAGCCCTAGGCACAGACTGTGGAAAAGCAATTTCATTGAGAGGGGTTGACAAGCTTCTAAGAATTAACGAGTTTCCAAAATACCAGCAAATATTTTTTCACCCAATCTTGATGATACTTGGTGGTAATGATCAGTACACAAATTCCACTTGGCTCACCAAATTTTGTTCTTCTAGGTTGATGCGTTCGTCTACAGTATCAGTTTTTATATTTAGGTTTCCCTGTTTTATCTCCTATATAGATAGATGAATTTGGAACTCTAAATCCAACATGGTTCGTATTAGCTATTTGAAACTTGACAAAATAAAGGAGTTCTCAGTTTTGTCTCTATGGTTTGCTTCCTCTTCCAGTAGCCCTAAGCAAAAACTGTGGAAAAGCACTTTTATTGAAAGGGGTTGTCAAGCTTACAACTTATTACGAGTTTCCGATATACCAGCAAATATTTTTTCTCCCAATCTTGATGATACTGGGTGGTAATGATCAGTACACAAATCCCACTTGGCTCACCAAATTTTATTCTTCTAGGTTGAAGCGTTCGTCTACAGTAGCAGTTTTTATATTTAGGTTTCCCTCTGTTCTCTCCTATATACATAGATGAATTTGGAACTCTAAATCCAACATGGTTCATAGTAGCTCTTGGAAACTTGACAATATAAAGGAATTTTCAGTTTTGTCTCTATGGTTTGTTTCCTCTTCAAGTAGCCCTAGGCACAGACTGTGGAAAAGCACTTTCATGGAGAGGGGTTGCCAAGCTTCTAAGAATTAACGAGTTTCCGATATACCAGCAAATATTTTTTCACCCAATCTTGATGATACTTGGTTATAATGATCAGTACACAAATCCCACTTGGCTCACCTAATTTTGTTCTTCTAGGTTAAAGCGTTCCTCTACAGTAGCAGTTTTTATATTTAGGTTTCCCTCTTCTCTCTCCTATATAGATAGATGAATTTGGAACTCGAAAACCAACACGGTTCGTAGTAGCTCTTTGAAACTTGACAAAATAAAGGAGATCTCAGTTTTGTCTCTATGGTTTGTTTCCTCTTCAAGTAGCCCTAGGCATAGACTGTGGAAAAGCAATTTCATTGAGAGGGGTTGCCAGGATTCTAAGAATTAACGAGTTTCCGAAATACCAGCAAATATTTTTTCTCCCAATCTTGATGATAATTGGTGGTAATGATCAGTACACAAATCCCACTTGGCTCACCAATTTTGTTCTTCTAGGTTGAAGCATTCGTCTACAGTATCAGTTTTTACATTAAGGTTTTCCTCTTTTATCTCCTATATAGATAGTTGAATTTGGAACTCTAAATCCAACATGGTTCGCAGTAGCTCTTTGAAACGTGACAAAATATAGGAGTTCTCAGTTTTGTCTCTATTGTTTGTTTCCTCTTCAAGTAGCCCTAGACACAGACTGAGGAAAAGCACTTTCATTGAGAGGGGTTGCCAAGCTTCTAAGAATTAATGAGTTTCCGAAATACGAGCAAACACTTTTTCTCCCAATCTTGATGATGCTTGGTGGTAATGATCAGTACATAAATCCCACTTGGCTCACCAAATTTTGTTCTTCTAGGTTGAAGCGTTCGTCTACAGTATCAGTTTATATATTTAGTTTTCCCTCTGCTCTCTCCTATATAGATAGATGAATTTGGAACTCTAAATCCAACATGGTTCGTAGTAGCTCTTGGAAACTTGACAAAATAAAGGAGATCTCAGTTTAGTCTCTATGGTTTGTTTCCTCTTCAAGTAGCCCTAGGCACAGACTGTGGAAAAGCACTTTCATCGAGAGGGGATGCCAAGCTTCTAAGAATTAACGAGTTTCCGTTATACCAGCAAATATTTTTTCACCCAATCTTGATGATACTTGGTGGTAATGATCAGTACACAAATCCCACTTGGCTCACCTAATTTTGTTCTTCTAGGTTAAAGCGTTCTTCTACAGTAGCAGTTTTTATATTTAGGTATCCCTCTGCTCTCTCCTATATAGATAGATGAATTTGGAACTCGAAAACCAACATGGTTCGTAGTAGCTCTTTGAAACTTGACAAAATAAAGGATATCTCACTTTTGTCTCAATGGTTTGTTTCCTCTTCAAGTAGCCCTAGGCACAGACTGTGGAAAAGCAATTTCATTGAGAGGGGCTGCCAAGCTTCTAAGAATTAACGAGTTTCCGAAATACCAGCAAATATTTTTTCACCCAATCTTGATGATACTTGGTGGTAATGATCAGTACACAAATCCCACTTGGCTCACGAAATTTTGTTCTTCTAGGTTGAAGCGTTCGTTTACAGTAGCAGTTTTTATATTTAGCTTTCCCTCTGCTCTCTCCTATATAGATAGATGAATTTGGAACTCTGAATCCAACATGGTTCGTAGTAGCTCTTTGAAACTTGACAAAATAAAGGAGTTCTCACTTTTGTCTCTATGGTTTGTTTCGTCTTCAAGTAGCCCTAGGCACAGACTGTGGAAAAGCACTTTCATCGAGAGGGGATGCGAAGCTTCTAAGAATTAACGAGTTTCCGAAATACCAGCAAATATTTTTTCACCCAATCTTGATGATACTTGGTGGTAATGATCAGTACACAAATCCCACTTGGCTCACCAAATTTTGTTCTTCTAGGTGAATCGTTCGTCTACAGTAGCAGTTTTTATATTTAGGTTTCCCTCTGCTCTCTCCTATATAGATAGATAAATTTGGAACTCTAAATCCAACATGGTTCGTAGTAGCTCTTGGAAACTTGACAATATAAAGGAGTTCTTAGTTTTGTCATTTCATTTTCAAGTAGCCCAAGGCACAGACTGTGGAAAAGCACTTTCATCGAGAGGGGTTGCCAAGCTTCTAAGAATTAACGAGTTTCCGATATACCAGCAAATATTTTTTCACCCAATCTTGATGATACTTGGTGGTAATGATCAGTACACAAATCCCACTTGGCTAACCAAATTTTGTTCTTCTAGGTTAAAGCGTTCGTCTACAGTAGCAGTTTTTATATTTGGTTTCCCTCTGCTCTCTCCTATATAGATAGATGAATTTGGAACTCTAAATCCAACATGGTTCGTAGTAGCTCTTTGAAACTTGACAAAATAATGAGTTCTCAGTTTTGTCTCTATGGTTTGTTTCCTCTTCAAGTAGTCCTAGGCACAGACTGTGGAAAAGCAATTTCATTTATAGGGGTTGCCAAGCTTCTAAGAATTAACGAGTTTCCGAAATACCAGCAAATATTTTTTCACCCAATCTTGATGATACTTGGTGGTAATGATCAGGACACAAATCCCACTTGGCTCACCAAATTTTGTTCTTCTAGGTTGAAGCGTTCGTCTACAGTAGCAGTTTTTATATTTAGGTTTCCCTGTGTTCTCTCCTATATAGATAGATGAATTTGGAAGTCTAAATCCAACATGGTTCGTAGTAGCTCTTTGAAACTTGACAAAATAAAGGAGTTCTCAGTTTTGTCTCTATGGTTTGTTTCCTCTTCCAGTAGCCCTAAGCAGAAACTGTGGAAAAGCACTTTTATTGAACGGTGTTGCCAAGCTTACAACTTATTATGAGTTTGTGAAATACCAGCAAATATTTTTTCACCCAATCTTGATGATACTTGGTGGTAATGATCAGAACACAAATCCCACTTGGCTCACCAAATTTTGTTCTTCTAGGTTGAAGCGTTCGTCTACAGTAGCAGTTTTTATATTTAGGTTTCCCTCTGTTCTCTCCTATATAGATAGATGAATTTGGAACTCTAAATCCAACATGGTTCGTAGTAGCTCTTGGAAACTTGACAAAATAAAGGAGATCTCAGTTTAGTCTCTATGGTTTGTTTCCTCTTCAAGTAGCCCTAGGCACAGACTGTGGAAAAGCAATTTCATTGAGAGGGGTTGCCAAGCTTCTAAGAATTAACGAGTTTCCAAAATACCAGCAAATATTTTTTCACCCAATCTTGATGATACTTGGTGGTAATGATCAGTACACAAATCCCACTTGGCTCACCAAATTTTGTTCTTCTAGGTTGATGCGTTCGTCTACAGTATCAGTTTTTATATTTAGGTTTCCCTCTTTTATCTCCTATATAGATAGATTAATTTGGACTCTAAATCCAACATGGTTCGTAGTAGCTATTTGAAACTTGACAAAATAAAGGAGTTCTCAGTTTTGTTTCTATGGTTTGTTTCCTCTTCCAGTAGCCCTAAGCAAAAACTGTGGAAAAGCACTTTTATTGAAAGGGGTTGCCAAGCTTACAACTTATTACGAGTTTCCGAAATACCAGCAAATATTTTTTCACCCAATCTTGATGATACTTGCTGGTAATGATCAGTACACAAATCCCACTTGGCTCACCAAATTTTGTTCTTCTAGGTTGAAGCGTTCGTCTACAGTAGCAGTTTTTATATTTAGGTTTCCCTCTGTTCGCTCCTATATACATAGATGAATTTGGAACTCTAAATCCAACATGGTTCGTAGTAGCTCTTGGAAACTTGACAATATAATGGAGTTCTCAGTTTTGTCTCTATGGTTTGTTTCCTCTTCAAGTAGCCCTAGGCACAGACTGTGGAAAAGCACTTTCATGGAGAGGGGTTGCCAAGCTTCTAAGAATTAACGAGTTTCCAAGATACCAGCAAATATTTTTTCACCCAATCTTGATGATACTTGGTGGTAATGATCAGTACGCAAATCCCACTTGGCTCACCTAATTTTGTTCTTCTAGGTTAAAGCGTTCGTCTACAGTAGCAGTTTTTATATTTAGGTTTCCCTCTTCTCTCTCCTATATAGATAGATGAAATTGGAACTCGAAAACCAACAAGGTTCGTAGTAGCTCTTTGAAACTTGACAAAATAAAGGAGATCTCAGTTTTGTCTCTATGGTTTGTTTCCTCTTCAAGTAGCCCTAGGCACAGACTGTGGAAAAGCAATTTCATTGAGAGGGGTTGCCAAGCTTCTAAGAATTAATGAGTTTCCGAAATACGAGCAAACACTTTTTCTCCCAATCTTGATGATGCTTGGTGGTAATGATCAGTACATAAATCCCACTTGGCTCACCAAATTTTGTTCTTCTAGGTTGAAGCGTTCGTCTACAGTATCAGTTTATATATTTAGTTTTCCCTCTGCTCTCTCCTATATAGATAGATGAATTTGGAACTCTAAATCCAACATGGTTCGTAGTAGCTCTTGGAAACTTGACAAAATAAAGGAGATCTCAGTTTAGTCTCTATGGTTTGTTTCCTCTTCAAGTAGCCCTAGGCACAGACTGTGGAAAAGCACTTTCATCGAGAGGGGATGCCAAGCTTCTAAGAATTAACGAGTTTCCGTTATACCAGCAAATATTTTTTCACCCAATCTTGATGATACTTGGTGGTAATGATCAGTACACAAATCCCACTTGGCTCACCTAATTTTGTTCTTCTAGGTTAAAGCGTTCTTCTACAGTAGCAGTTTTTATATTTAGGTATCCCTCTGCTCTCTCCTATATAGATAGATGAATTTGGAACTCGAAAACCAACATGGTTCGTAGTAGCTCTTTGAAACTTGACAAAATAAAGGATATCTCACTTTTGTCTCAATGGTTTGTTTCCTCTTCAAGTAGCCCTAGGCACAGACTGTGGAAAAGCAATTTCATTGAGAGGGGCTGCCAAGCTTCTAAGAATTAACGAGTTTCCGAAATACCAGCAAATATTTTTTCACCCAATCTTGATGATACTTGGTGGTAATGATCAGTACACAAATCCCACTTGGCTCACGAAATTTTGTTCTTCTAGGTTGAAGCGTTCGTTTACAGTAGCAGTTTTTATATTTAGCTTTCCCTCTGCTCTCTCCTATATAGATAGATGAATTTGGAACTCTGAATCCAACATGGTTCGTAGTAGCTCTTTGAAACTTGACAAAATAAAGGAGTTCTCACTTTTGTCTCTATGGTTTGTTTCCTCTTCAAGTAGCCCTAGGCACAGACTGTGGAAAAGCACTTTCATCGAGAGGGGATGCGAAGCTTCTAAGAATTAACGAGTTTCCGAAATACCAGCAAATATTTTTTCACCCAATCTTGATGATACTTGGTGGTAATGATCAGTACACAAATCCCACTTGGCTCACCAAATTTTGTTCTTCTAGGTGAATCGTTCGTCTACAGTAGCAGTTTTTATATTTAGGTTTCCCTCTGCTCTCTCCTATATAGATAGATAAATTTGGAACTCTAAATCCAACATGGTTCGTAGTAGCTCTTGGAAACTTGACAATATAAAGGAGTTCTTAGTTTTGTCATTTCATTTTCAAGTAGCCCAAGGCACAGACTGTGGAAAAGCACTTTCATCGAGAGGGGTTGCCAAGCTTCTAAGAATTAACGAGTTTCCGATATACCAGCAAATATTTTTTCACCCAATCTTGATGATACTTGGTGGTAATGATCAGTACACAAATCCCACTTGGCTAACCAAATTTTGTTCTTCTAGGTTAAAGCGTTCGTCTACAGTAGCAGTTTTTATATTTGGTTTCCCTCTGCTCTCTCCTATATAGATAGATGAATTTGGAACTCTAAATCCAACATGGTTCGTAGTAGCTCTTTGAAACTTGACAAAATAATGAGTTCTCAGTTTTGTCTCTATGGTTTGTTTCCTCTTCAAGTAGTCCTAGGCACAGACTGTGGAAAAGCAATTTCATTTATAGGGGTTGCCAAGCTTCTAAGAATTAACGAGTTTCCGAAATACCAGCAAATATTTTTTCACCCAATCTTGATGATACTTGGTGGTAATGATCAGGACACAAATCCCACTTGGCTCACCAAATTTTGTTCTTCTAGGTTGAAGCGTTCGTCTACAGTAGCAGTTTTTATATTTAGGTTTCCCTGTGTTCTCTCCTATATAGATAGATGAATTTGGAAGTCTAAATCCAACATGGTTCGTAGTAGCTCTTTGAAACTTGACAAAATAAAGGAGTTCTCAGTTTTGTCTCTATGGTTTGTTTCCTCTTCCAGTAGCCCTAAGCAGAAACTGTGGAAAAGCACTTTTATTGAACGGTGTTGCCAAGCTTACAACTTATTATGAGTTTGTGAAATACCAGCAAATATTTTTTCACCCAATCTTGATGATACTTGGTGGTAATGATCAGAACACAAATCCCACTTGGCTCACCAAATTTTGTTCTTCTAGGTTGAAGCGTTCGTCTACAGTAGCAGTTTTTATATTTAGGTTTCCCTCTGTTCTCTCCTATATAGATAGATGAATTTGGAACTCTAAATCCAACATGGTTCGTAGTAGCTCTTGGAAACTTGACAAAATAAAGGAGATCTCAGTTTAGTCTCTATGGTTTGTTTCCTCTTCAAGTAGCCCTAGGCACAGACTGTGGAAAACAATTTCATTGAGAGGGGTTGCCAAGCTTCTAAGAATTAACGAGTTTCCAAAATACCAGCAAATATTTTTTCACCCAATCTTGATGATACTTGGTGGTAATGATCAGTACACAAATCCCACTTGGCTCACCAAATTTTGTTCTTCTAGGTTGATGCGTTCGTCTACAGTATCAGTTTTTATATTTAGGTTTCCCTCTTTTATCTCCTATATAGATAGATTAATTTGGACTCTAAATCCAACATGGTTCGTAGTAGCTATTTGAAACTTGACAAAATAAAGGAGTTCTCAGTTTTGTCTCTATGGTTTGTTTCCTCTTCCAGTAGCCCTAAGCAAAAACTGTGGAAAAGCACTTTTATTGAAAGGGGTTGCCAAGCTTACAACTTATTACGAGTTTCCGAAATACCAGCAAATATTTTTTCACCCAATCTTGATGATACTTGCTGGTAATGATCAGTACACAAATCCCACTTGGCTCACCAAATTTTGTTCTTCTAGGTTGAAGCGTTCGTCTACAGTAGCAGTTTTTATATTTAGGTTTCCCTCTGCTCTCTCCTATATAGATAGATGAATTTGGAACTCTAAATCCAACATGGTTCGTAGTAGCTCTTGGAAACTTGACAATATAATGGAGTTCTCAGTTTTGTCTCTATGGTTTGTTTCCTCTTCAAGTAGCCCTAGGCACAGACTGTGGAAAACAATTTCATTGAGAGGGGTTGCCAAGCTTCTAAGAATTAACGAGTTTCCAAAATACCAGCAAATATTTTTTCACCCAATCTTGATGATACTTGGTGGTAATGATCAGTACACAAATCCCACTTGGCTCACCAAATTTTGTTCTTCTAGGTTGATGCGTTCGTCTACAGTATCAGTTTTTATATTTAGGTTTCCCTCTTTTATCTCCTATATAGATAGATTAATTTGGACTCTAAATCCAACATGGTTCGTAGTAGCTATTTGAAACTTGACAAAATAAAGGAGTTCTCAGTTTTGTCTCTATGGTTTGTTTCCTCTTCCAGTAGCCCTAAGCAAAAACTGTGGAAAAGCACTTTTATTGAAAGGGGTTGCCAAGCTTACAACTTATTACGAGTTTCCGAAATACCAGCAAATATTTTTTCACCCAATCTTGATGATACTTGCTGGTAATGATCAGTACACAAATCCCACTTGGCTCACCAAATTTTGTTCTTCTAGGTTGAAGCGTTCGTCTACAGTAGCAGTTTTTATATTTAGGTTTCCCTCTGCTCTCTCCTATATAGATAGATGAATTTGGAACTCTAAATCCAACATGGTTCGTAGTAGCTCTTGGAAACTTGACAATATAATGGAGTTCTCAGTTTTGTCTCTATGGTTTGTTTCCTCTTCAAGTAGCCCTAGGCACAGACTGTGGAAAAGCACTTTCATGGAGAGGGGTTGCCAAGCTTCTAAGAATTAACGAGTTTCCAAGATACCAGCAAATATTTTTTCACCCAATCTTGATGATACTTGGTGGTAATGATCAGTACGCAAATCCCACTTGGCTCACCTAATTTTGTTCTTCTAGGTTAAAGCGTTCGTCTACAGTAGCAGTTTTTATATTTAGGTTTCCCTCTTCTCTCTCCTATATAGATAGATGAATTTGGAACTCGAAAACCAACAAGGTTCGTAGTAGCTCTTTGAAACTTGACAAAATAAAGGAGATCTCAGTTTTGTCTCTATGGTTTGTTTCCTCTTCAAGTAGCCCTAGGCACAGACTGTGGAAAAGCAATTTCATTGAGAGGGGTTGCCAAGCTTCTAAGAATTAACGAGTTTCCGAAATACCAGCAAATATTTTTTCACCCAATCTTGATGATACTTGGTGGTAATGATCAGTACACAAATCCCACTTGGCTCAGGAAATTTTGTTCTTCTAGGTTGAAGCGTTCGTTTACAGTAGCAGTTTTTATATTTATTTTTCCCTCTGCTCTCTCCTATATAGATAGATGAATTTGGAACTCTAAATCCAACATGGTTCGTAGTAGCTCTTTGAAACTTGACAAAATAAAGGAGTTCTCACTTTTGTCCCTATGGTTTGTTTCCTCTTCAAGTAGCCCTAGGCACAGACTGTGGAAAAGCACTTTCATCGCGAGGGGATGCGAAGCTTCTAAGAATTAACGAGTTTCCGAAATACCAGCAAATATTTTTTCACCCAATCTTCATGATACTTGGTGGTAATGATCAGTACACAAATCCCACTTGGCTCACCAAATTTTGTTCTTCTAGGTGAAGCGTTCGTCTACAGTAGCAGTTTTTATATTTAGGTTTCCCTCTGCTCTCTCCTATATAGATAGATGAATTTGGAACTCTAAATCCAACATGGTTCGAAGTAGCTCTTGGAAACTTGACAAAATAAAGGAGTTCTCAGTTTTGTCTCTATGTTTGTTTCCTTTTCAAGTAGCCCTAGGCAAGGCTGTGGAAAAGCAATTTCATCGAGGGGGGTTGCCAATCTCCTAAGAATTAACGAGTTTCCGAAATACCAGCAAATATTTTTTCACCCAATCTTGATGATACTTGGTGGTAATGATCAGTACACAAATGCCACTTGGCTCACCAAATTTTGTTCTTCTAGGTTGAAGCGTTCGTCTACAGTAGCAGTTTTTATATTTAGGTTTCCCTCTGCTCTCTCCTATATAGATAGATGAATTTGGAACTCTAAATCCAACATGGTTCGTAGTAGCTCTTGGAAACTTGACAATATAAAGGAGTTCTTAGTTTTGTCGTTTCATTTTCAAGTAGCCCAAGGCACAGACTGTGGAAAAGCACTTTCATCGAGAGGGGTTGCCAAGCTTCTAAGAATTAACGAGTTTCCGAAATACCAGCAAATATTTTTTCACCCAATCTTGATGATACTTGGTGGTAATGATCAGGACACAAATCCCACTTGGCTCACCAAATTTTGTTCTTCTAGGTTGAAGCATTCGTCTACAGTATCAGTTTTTATATTTAGGTTTCCCTCTTTTATCTCCTATATAGATAGATGAATTTGGAACTCTAAATCCAACATGGTTCGTAGTAGCTCTTTGAAACGTGACAAAATAAAGGAGTTCTCAGTTTTGTCTCTATTGTTTGTTTCCTCTTCAAGTAGCCCTAGACACAGACTGAGGAAAAGCACTTTCATTAAGAGGGGTTGCCAAGCTTCTAAGAATTAATGAGTTTCCGAAATACGAGCAAACACTTTTTCACCCAATCTTGATGATACTTGGTGGTAATGATCAGTACATAAATCCCACTTGGCTCACCAAATTTTGTTCTTCTAGGTTGAAGCGTTCGTCTACAGTATCAGTTTTTATATTTAGGTTTCCCTCTGTTCTCTCCTATATAGATAGATTAATTTGGAAGTCTAAATCCAACATGGTTCGTAGTAGCTTTTTGAAACTTGAAAAAATAAAGGAGTTCTCAGTTTTGTATCAATGGTTTGTTTCCTCTTCCAGTAGCCCTAAGCAGAAACTGTGGAAAAGCACTCTTATTGAAAGGTGTTGCCAAGCTTACAACTTATTATGAGTTTGCGAAATACCAGCAAATATTTTTTCACCCAATCTTGATGATACTTGGTGGTAATGATCAGTACACGAATCCCACTTGGCTCACCAAATTTTGTTCTTCTAGGTTGAAGCGTTCGTCTACAGTAGCAGTTTTTATATTTAGGTTTCCCTTTGTTCTCTCCTATATAGATAGATGAATTTGGAACTCTAAA
This sequence comes from Callospermophilus lateralis, assembly GCF_048772815.1. Classification (NCBI taxonomy): domain Eukaryota; kingdom Metazoa; phylum Chordata; class Mammalia; order Rodentia; family Sciuridae; genus Callospermophilus; species Callospermophilus lateralis. The sequence continues at coordinate 47,945 of NW_027515865.1, forward strand.
TCCAACATGGTTCGTAGTAGCTCTTGGAAACTTGACAAAATAAAGGAGATCTCAGTTTAGTCTCTATGGTTTGTTTCCTCTTCAAGTAGCCCTAGGCACAGACTGTGGAAAAGCAATTTCATTGAGAGGGGTTGCCAAGCTTCTAAGAATTAACGAGTTTCCAAAATACCAGCAAATATTTTTTCACCCAATCTTGATGATACTTGGTGGTAATGATCAGTACACAAATCCCACTTGGCTCACCAAATTTTGTTCTTCTAGGTTGATGCGTTGGTCTACAGTATCAGTTTTTATATTTAGGTTTCCCTCTTTTATCTCCTATATAGATAGATGAATTTGGAACTCTAAATCCAACATGGTTCGTAGTAGCTATTTGAAACTTGACAAAATAAAGGAGTTCTCAGTTTTGTCTCTATGGTTTGTTTCCTCTTCCAGTAGCCCTAGGCACAGACTGTGGAAAAGCAATTTCATTGAGAGGGGTTGCCAAGCTTCTAAGAATTAACGAGTTTCCGATATACCAGCAAATATTTTTTCACCCAATCTTGATGATACTTGGTGGTAATGATCAGTACACAAATCCCACTTGGCTCACCTAATTTTGTTCTTCTAGGTTAAAGCGTTCGTCTAAGTAGCAGTTTTTATATTTAGGTTTCCCTCTTCTCTCTCCTATATAGATAGATAAATTTGGAACTCGAAATCCAACACGGTTCGTAGTAGCTCTTTGAAACTTGACAAAATAAAGGAGATCTCAGTTTTGTCTCTATGGTTTGTTTCATCTTCAAGTAGCCCTAGGCACAGACTGTGGAAAAGCAATTTCATTGAGAGGGGTTGCCAGGATTCTAAGAATTAACGAGTTTCCGAAATACCAGCAAATATTTTTTCTCCCATTCTTGATGATACTTGGTGATAATGATCAGTAGACAAATCCCACTTGGCTCACCAAATTTTGTTCTTCTAGGTTGAAGCATTCGTCTACAGTATCAGTTTTTATATTTAGGTTTTCCTCTTTTATCTCCTATATAGATAGATGAATTTGGAACTCTAAATCCAACATGGTTCGTAGTAGGTCTTTGAAACGTGACAAAATAAGGAGTTCTCAGTTTTGTCTCTATTGTTTGTTTCCTCTTCAAGTAGCCCTAGACACAGACTGACGAAAAGCACTTTCATTGAGAGGGGTTGCCAAGCTTCTAAGAATTAATGAGTTTCCGAAATACGAGCAAACACTTTTTCTCCCAATCTTGATGATACTTGGTGGTAATGATCAGTACATAAATCCCACTTGGCTCACCAAATTTTGTTCTTCTAGGTTGAAGCGTTCGTCTACAGTATCAGTTTATATATTTAGTTTTCCCTCTGCTCTCTCCTATATAGATAGATGAATTTGGAACTCTAAATCCAACATGGTTCGTAGTAGCTCTTTGAAACTTGACAAAATAAAGGAGTTCTCACTTTTGTCTCTATGGTTTGTTTCCTCTTCAAGTAGCCATAGGCACAGACTGTGGAAAAGCACTTTCATCGAGAGGGGATGCCAAGCTTCTAAGAATTAACGAGTTTCCGTTATACCAGCAAATATTTTTTCACCCAATCTTGATGATACTTGGTGGTAATGATCAGTACACAAATCCCACGTGGCTCACCTAATTTTGTTCTTCTAGGTTAAAGCGTTCTTCTACAGTAGCAGTTTTTATATTTAGGTATCCCTCTGCTCTCTCCTATATAGATAGATGAATTTGGAACTCGAAAACCAACATGGTTCGTAGTAGCTCTTTGAAACTTGACAAAATAAAGGATATCTCACTTTTGTCTCAATGGTTTGTTTCCTCTTCAAGTAGCCCTAGGCACAGACTGTGGAAAAGCAATTTCATTGAGAGGGGTTGCCAAGCTTCTAAGAATTAACGAGTTTCCGAAATACCAGCAAATATTTTTTCACCCAATCTTGATGATACTTGGTGGTAATGATCAGTACACAATTCCCACTTGGCTCACGAAATTTTGTTCTTCTAGGTTGAAGCGTTCGTTTACAGTAGCAGTTTTTATATTTAGCTTTCCCTCTGCTCTCTCCTATATAGATAGATTAATTTGGAACTCTGAATCCAACATGGTTCGTAGTAGCTCTTTGAAACTTGACAAAATAAAGGAGTTCTCACTTTTGTCTCTATGGTTTGTTTCCTCTTCAAGTAGCCCTAGGCACAGACTGTGGAAAAGCACTTTCATCGAGAGGGGATGCGAAGCTTCTAAGAATTAACGAGTTTCCGAAATACCAGCAAATATTTTTGAACCCAATCTTGATGATACTTGGTGGTAATGATCAGTACACAAATCCCACTTGGCTCACCAAATTTTGTTCTTCTAGGTGAAGCGTTCGTCTACAGTAGCAGTTTTTATATTTAGGTTTCCCTCTGCTCTCTCCTATATAGATAGATGAATTTGGAACTCTAAATCCAACATGGTTCGTAGTAGCTTTTGGAAACTTGACAATATAAAGGAGTTCTTAGTTTTGTCGTTTCATTTTCAAGTAGCCCAAGGCACAGACTGTGGAAAAGCACTTTCATCGAGAGGGGTTGCCAAGCTTCTAAGAATTAACGAGTTTCCGATATACCAGCAAATATTTTTTCACCCAATCTTGATGATACTTGGTGGTAATGATCAGTACACAAATCCCACTTGGCTAACCAAATTTTGTTCTTCTAGGTTAAAGCGTTCGTCTACAGTAGCAGTTTTTATATTTGGTTTCCCTCTGCTCTCTCCTATATAGATAGATGAATTTGGAACTCTATATCCAACATGGTTCGTAGTAGCTCTTTGAAACTTGACAAAATAATGAGTTCTCAGTTTTGTCTCTATGGTTTGTTTCCTCTTCAAGTAGTCCTAGGCACAGACTGTGGAAAAGCAATTTCATTTATAGGGGTTGCCAAGCTTCTAAGAATTAACGAGTTTCCGAAATACCAGCAAATATTTTTTCACCCAATCTTGATGATACTTGGTGGTAATGATCAGGACACAAATCCCCCTTGGCTCACCAAATTTTGTTCTTCTAGGTTGAAGCGTTCGTCTACAGTAGCAGTTTTTATATTTAGGTTTCCCTCTGTTCTCTCCTATATAGATAGATGAATTTATAAGTCTAAATCCAACATGGTTCGTAGTAGCTCTTTGAAACTTGAAAAAATAAAGGAGTTCTCAGTTTTGTATCAATGGTTTGTTTCCTCTTCCAGTAGCCCTAAGCAGAAACTGTGGAAAAGCACTTTTATTGAAAGGTGTTGCCAAGCTTACAACTTATTATGAGTTTGTGAAATACCAGCAAATATTTTTTCACCCAATCTTGATGATACTTGGTGGTAATGATCAGAACACAAATCCCACTTGGCTCACCAAATTTTGTTCTTCTAGGTTGAAGCGTTCGTCTACAGTAGCAGTTTTTATATTTAGGTTTCCCTCTGTTCTCTCCTATATAGATAGATGAATTTGGAACTCTAAATCCAACATGGTTCGTAGTAGCTCTTGGAAACTTGACAAAATAAAGGAGATCTCAGTTTAGTCTCTATGGTTTGTTTCCTCTTCAAGTAGCCCTAGGCACAGACTGTGGAAAAGCAATTTCATTGAGAGGGGTTGCCAAGCTTCTAAGAATTAACGAGTTTCCAAAATACCAGCAAATATTTTTTCACCCAATCTTGATGATACTTGGTGGTAATGATCAGTACACAAATCCCACTTGGCTCACCAAATTTTGTTCTTCTAGGTTGATGCGTTCGTCTACAGTATCAGTTTTTATATTTAGGTTTCCCTCTTTTATCTCCTATATAGATAGATTAATTTGGACTCTAAATCCAACATGGTTCGTAGTAGCTATTTGAAACTTGACAAAATAAAGGAGTTCTCAGTTTTGTCTCTATGGTTTGTTTCCTCTTCCAGTAGCCCTAAGCAAAAACTGTGGAAAAGCACTTTTATTGAAAGGGGTTGCCAAGCTTACAACTTATTATGAGTTTCCGAAATACCAGCAAATATTTTTTCACCCAATCTTGATGATACTTCCTGGTAATGATCAGTACACAAATCCCACTTGGCTCACCAAATTTTGTTCTTCTAGGTTGAAGCGTTCGTCTACAGTAGCAGTTTTTATATTTAGGTTTCCCTCTGCTCTCTCCTATATAGATAGATGAATTTGGAACTCTAAATCCAACATGGTTCGTAGTAGCTCTTGGAAACTTGACAATATAAAGGAGTTCTTAGTTTTGTCGTTTCATTTTCAAGTAGCCCAAGGCACAGACTGTGGAAAAGCACTTTCATCGAGAGGGGTTGCCAAGCTTCTAAGAATTAACGAGTTTCCGATATACCAGCAAATATTTTTTCACCCAATGTTGATGATACTTGGTGGTAATGATCAGTACACAAATCCCACTTGGCTAACCAAATTTTGTTCTTCTAGGTTAAAGCGTTCGTCTACAGTAGCAGTTTTATATTTGGTTTCCCTCTGCTCTCTCCTATATAGATAGATGAATTTGGAACTCTAAATCCAACATGGTTCGTAGTAGCTCTTTGAAACTTGACAAAATAATGAGTTCTCAGTTTTGTCTCTATGGTTTGTTTCCTCTTCAAGTAGTCCTAGGCACAGACTGTGGAAAAGCAATTTCATTTATAGGGGTTGCCAAGCTTCTAAGAATTAACGAGTTTCCGAAATACCAGCAAATATTTTTTCACCCAATCTTGATGATACTTGGTGGTAATGATCAGGACACAAATCCCACTTGGCTCACCAAATTTTGTTCTTCTAGGTTGAAGCGTTCGTCTACAGTAGCAGTTTTTATATTTAGGTTTCCCTCTGTTCTCTCCTATATAGATAGATGAATTTGGAACTCTAAATCCAACATGGTTCGTAGTAGCTCTTGGAAACTTGACAAAATAAAGGAGATCTCAGTTTAGTCTCTATGGTTTGTTTCCTCTTCAAGTAGCCCTAGGCACAGACTGTGGAAAAGCAATTTCATTGAGAGGGGTTGCCAAGCTTCTAAGAATTAACGAGTTTCCGAAATACCAGCAAATATTTTTTCACCCAATCTTGATGATACTTGGTGGTAATGATCAGTACACAAATCCCACTTGGCTCACCTAATTTTGTTCTTCTAGGTTAAAGCGTTCGTCTACAGTAGCAGTTTTTATATTTAGGTTTCCCTCTTCTCTCTCCTATATAGATAGATGAATTTGGAACTCGAAAACCAACAAGGTTCGTAGTAGCTCTTTGAAACTTGACAAAATAAAGGAGATCTCAGTTTTTTCTCTATGGTTTGTTTCCTCTTCAAGTAGCCCTAGGCACAGACTGTGGAAAAGCAATTTCATTGAGAGGGGTTGCCAAGCTTCTAAGAATTAACGAGTTTCCGAAATACCAGCAAATATTTTTTCACCCAATCTTGATGATACTTGGTGGTAATGATCAGTACACAAATCCCACTTGGCTCACGAAATTTTGTTCTTCTAGGTTGAAGCGTTCGTTTACAGTAGCAGTTTTTATATTTAGGTTTCCCTCTGCTCTCTCCTATATAGATAGATGAATTTGGAACTCTAAATCCAACATGGTTTGTAGTAGCTCTTTGAAACTTGACAAAATAAAGGAGTTCTCACTTTTGTCCCTATGGTTTGTTTCCTCTTCAAGTAGCCCTAGGCACAGACTGTGGAAAAGCACTTTCATCGAGAGGGGATGCGAAGCTTCTAAGAATTAACGAGTTTCCGAAATACCAGCAAATATTTTTTCACCCAATCTTCATGATACTTGGTGGTAATGATCAGTACACAAATCCCACTTGGCTCACCAAATTTTGTTCTTCTAGGTGAAGCGTTCGTCTACAGTAGCAGTTTTTATATTTAGGTTTCCCTCTGCTCTCTCCTATATAGATAGATGAATTTGGAACTCTAAATCCAACATGGTTCGTAGTAGCTCTTGGAAACTTGACAAAATAAAGTTCTCAGTTTTGTCTCTATGTTTGTTTCCTTTTCAAGTAGCCCTAGGCAAGGCTGTGGAAAAGCAATTTCATCGAGGGGGGTTGCCAATCTTCTAAGAATTAACGAGTTTCCGAAATACCAGCAAATATTTTTTCACCCAATCTTGATGATACTTGGTGGTAATGATCAGTACACAAATGCCACTTGGCTCACCAAATTTTGTTCTTCTAGGTTGAAGCGTTCGTCTACAGTAGCAGTTTTTATATTTAGGTTTCCCTCTGCTCTCTCCTATATAGATAGATGAATTTGGAACTCTAAATCCAACATGGTTCGTAGTAGCTCTTGGAAACTTGACAATATAAAGGAGTTCTTAGTTTTGTCGTTTCATTTTCAAGTAGCCCAAGGCACAGACTGTGGAAAAGCACTTTCATCGAGAGGGGTTGCCAAGCTTCTAAGAATTAACGAGTTTCCAATATACCAGCAAATATTTTTTCACCCAATCTTGATGATACTTGGTGGTAATGATCAGTACACAAATCCCACTTGGCTCACCAAATTTTGTTCTTCTAGGTTAAAGCGTTCGTCTACAGTAGCAGTTTTTATATTTGGTTTCCCTCTGCTCTCTCCTATATAGATAGATGAATTTGGAACTCTAAATCCAACATGGTTCGTAGTAGCTCTTTCAAACTTGACAAAATAATGAGTTCTCAGTTTTGTCTCTATGGTTTGTTTCCTCTTCAAGTAGTCCTAGGCACAGACTGTGGAAAAGCAATTTCATTGATAGGGGTTGCCAAGCTTCTAAGAATTAACGAGTTTCCGAAATACCAGCAAATATTTTTTCACCCAATCTTGATGATACTTGGTGGTAATGATCAGGACACAAATCCCACTTGGCTCACCAAATTTTGTTCTTCTAGGTTGAAGCATTCGTCTACAGTATCAGTTTTTATATTTAGGTTTCCCTCTTTTATCTCCTATATAGATAGATGAATTTGGAACTCTAAATCCAACATGGTTCGTAGTAGCTCTTTGAAACGTGACAAAATAAAGGAGTTCTCAGTTTTGTCTCTATAGTTTGTTTCCTCTTCAAGTAGCCCTAGACACAGACTGAGGAAAAGCACTTTCATTAAGAGGGGTTGCCAAGCTTCTAAGAATTAATGAGTTCCGAAATACGAGCAAACACTTTTTCACCCAATCTTGATGATACTTGGTGGTAATGATCAGTACATAAATCCCACTTGGCTCACCAAATTTTGTTCTTCTAGGTTGAAGCGTTCGTCTACAGTATCAGTTTTTATATTTAGGTTTCCCTCTGTTCTCTCCTATATAGATAGATTAATTTGGAAGTCTAAATCCAACATGGTTCGTAGTAGCTTTTTGAAACTTGAAAAAATAAAGGAGTTCTCAGTTTTGTATCAATGGTTTGTTTCCTCTTCCAGTAGCCCTAAGCAGAAACTGTGGAAAAGCACTTTTATTGAAAGGTGTTGCCAAGCTTACAACTTATTATGAGTTTGCGAAATACCAGCAAATATTTTTTCACCCAATCTTGATGATACTTGGTGGTAATGATCAGTACACGAATCCCACATGGCTCACCAAATTTTGTTCTTCTAGGTTGAAGCGTTCGTCTACAGTAGCAGTTTTTATATTTAGGTTTCCCTCTGTTCTCTCCTATATAGATAGATGAATTTGGAACTCTAAATCCAACATGGTTCGTAGTAGCTCTTGGAAACTTGACAAAATAAAAGAGATCTCAGTTTAGTCTCTATGGTTTGTTTTCTCTTCAAGTAGCCCTAGGCACAGACTGTGGAAAAGCAATTTCATTGAGAGGGGTTGCCAAGCTTCTAAGAATTAACGAGTTTCCAAAATACCAGCAAATATTTTTTCACCCAATCTTGATGATACTTGGTGGTAATGATCAGTACACAAATCCCACTTGGCTCACCAAATTTTGTTCTTCTAGGTTGATGCGTTGGTCTACAGTATCAGTTTTTATATTTAGGTTTCCCTCTTTTATCTCCTATATAGATAGATGAATTTGGAACTCTAAATCCAACATGGTTCGTAGTAGCTATTTGAAACTTGACAAAATAAAGGAGTTCTCAGTTTTGTCTCTATGGTTTGTTTCCTCTTCCAGTAGCCCTAGGCACAGACTGTGGAAAAGCAATTTCATTGAGAGGGGTTGCCAAGCTTCTAAGAATTAACGAGTTTCCGATATACCAGCAAATATTTTTTCACCCAATCTTGATGATACTTGGTGGTAATGATCAGTACACAAATCCCACTTGGCTCACCTAATTTTGTTCTTCTAGGTTAAAGCGTTCGTCTAAGTAGCAGTTTTTATATTTAGGTTTCCCTCTTCTCTCTCCTATATAGATAGATAAATTTGGAACTCGAAATCCAACACGGTTCGTAGTAGCTCTTTGAAACTTGACAAAATAAAGGAGATCTCAGTTTTGTCTCTATGGTTTGTTTCCTCTTCAAGTAGCCCTAGGCACAGACTGTGGAAAAGCAATTTCATTGAGAGGGCTTGCCAGGATTCTAAGAAATAACGAGTTTCCGAAATACCAGCAAATATTTTTTCGCCCATTCTTGATGATACTTGGTGATAATGATCAGTAGACAAATCCCACTTGGCTCACCAAATTTTGTTCTTCTAGGTTGAAGCATTCGTCTACAGTATCAGTTTTTATATTTAGGTTTTCCTCTTTTATCTCCTATATAGATAGATGAATTTGGAACTCTAAATCCAACATGGTTCGTAGTAGGTCTTTGAAACGTGACAAAATAAGGAGTTCTCAGTTTTGTCTCTATTGTTTGTTTCCTCTTCAAGTAGCCCTAGACACAGACTGACGAAAAGCACTTTCATTGAGAGGGGTTGCCAAGCTTCTAAGAATTAATGAGTTTCCGAAATACGAGCAAACACTTTTTCTCCCAATCTTGATGATACTTGGTGGTAATGATCAGTACATAAATCCCACTTGGCTCACCAAATTTTGTTCTTCTAGGTTGAAGCGTTCGTCTACAGTATCAGTTTATATATTTAGTTTTCCCTCTGCTCTCTCCTATATAGATAGATGAATTTGGAACTCTAAATCCAACATGGTTCGTAGTAGCTCTTTGAAACTTGACAAAATAAAGGAGTTCTCACTTTTGTCTCTATGGTTTGTTTCCTCTTCAAGTAGCCCTAGGCACAGACTGTGGAAAAGCACTTTCATCGAGAGGGGATGCCAAGCTTCTAAGAATTAACGAGTTTCCGTTATACCAGCAAATATTTTTTCACCCAATCTTGATGATACTTGGTGGTAATGATCAGTACACAAATCCCACGTGGCTCACCTAATTTTGTTCTTCTAGGTTAAAGCGTTCTTCTACAGTAGCAGTTTTTATATTTAGGTATCCCTCTGCTCTCTCCTATATAGATAGATGAATTTGGAACTCGAAATCCAACATGGTTCGTAGTAGCTCTTTGAAACGTGACAAAATAAAGGAGTTCTCAGTTTTGTCTCTATTGTTTGTTTCCTCTTCAAGTAGCCCTAGACACAGACTGAGGAAAAGCACTTTCATTAAGAGGGGTTGCCAAGCTTCTAAGAATTAATGAGTTTCCGAAATACGAGCAAACACTTTTTCACCCAATCTTGATGATACTTGGTGGTAATGATCAGTACATAAATCCCACTTGGCTCACCAAATTTTGTTCTTCTAGGTTGAAGCGTTCGTCTACAGTATCAGTTTTTATATTTAGGTTTCCCTCTGTTCTCTCCTATATAGATAGATTAATTTGGAAGTCTAAATCCAACATGGTTCGTAGTAGCTTTTTGAAACTTGAAAAAATAAAGGAGTTCTCAGTTTTGTATCAATGGTTTGTTTCCTCTTCCAGTAGCCCTAAGCAGAAACTGTGGAAAAGCACTTTTATTGAAAGGTGTTGCCAAGCTTACAACTTATTATGAGTTTGCGAAATACCAGCAAATATTTTTTCACCCAATCTTGATGATACTTGGTGGTCATGATCAGTACACGAATCCCACTTGGCTCACCAAATTTTGTTCTTCTAGGTTGAAGCGTTCGTCTACAGTAGCAGTTTTTATATTTAGGTTTCCCTCTGTTCTCTCCTATATACATAGATGAATTTGGAACTCTAAATCCAACATGGTTCGTAGTAGCTCTTGGAAACTTGACAAAATAAAGGAGATCTCAGTTTAGTCTCTATGGTTTGTTTCCTCTTCAAGTAGCCCTAGGAGAAGACTGTGGAAAAGCAATTTCATTGAGAGGGGTTGCCAAGCTTCTAAGAATTAACGAGTTTCCAAAATACCAGCAAATATTTTTTCACCCAATCTTGATGATACTTGGTGGTAATGATCAGTACACAAATCCCACTTGGCTCACCAAATTTTGTTCTTCTAGGTTGATGCGTTGGTCTACAGTATCAGTTTTTATATTTAGGTTTCCCTCTTTTATCTCCTATATAGATAGATGAATTTGGAACTCTAAATCCAACATGGTTCGTAGTAGCTATTTGAAACTTGACAAAATAAAGGAGTTCTCAGTTTTGTCTCTATGGTTTGTTTCCTCTTCCAGTAGCCCTAGGCACAGACTGTGGAAAAGCAATTTCATTGAGAGGGGTAGCCAAGCTTCTAAGAATTAACGAGTTTCCGATATACCAGCAAATATTTTTTCACCCAATCTTGATGATACTTGGTGGTAATGATCAGTACAGAAATCCCACTTGGCTCACCTAATTTTGTTCTTCTAGGTTAAAGCGTTCGTCTAAGTAGCAGTTTTTATATTTAGGTTTCCCTCTTCTCTCTCCTATATAGATAGATAAATTTGGAACTCGAAATCCAACACGGTTCGTAGTAGCTCTTTGAAACTTGACAAAATAAAGGAGATCTCAGTTTTGTCTCTATGATTTGTTTCCTCTTCAAGTAGCCCTAGGCACAGACTGTGGAAAAGCAATTTCATTGAGAGGGGTTGCCAGGATTCTAAGAATTAACGAGTTTCCGAAATACCAGCAAATATTTTTTCTCCCATTCTTGATGATACTTGGTGATAATTATCAGTACACAAATCCCACTTGGCTCACCAAATTTTGTTCTTCTAGGTTGAAGCATTCGTCTACAGTATCAGTTTTTATATTTAGGTTTTCCTCTTTTATCTCCTATATAGATAGATGAATTTGGAACTCTAAATCCAACATGGTTCGTAGTAGGTCTTTGAAACGTGACAAAATAAGGAGTTCTCAGTTTTGTCTCTATTGTTTGTTTCCTCTTCAAGTAGCCCTAGACACAGACTGAGGAAAAGCACTTTCATTGAGAGGGGTTGCCAAGCTTCTAAGAATTAATGAGTTTCCGAAATACGAGCAAACACTTTTTCTCCCAATCTTGATGATACTTGGTGGTAATGATCAGTACACAAATCCCACTTGGCTCACGAAATTTTGTTCTTCTAGGTTGAAGCGTTCGTTTACAGTAGCAGTTTTTATATTTAGGTTTCCCTCTGCTCTCTCCTATATAGATAGATGAATTTGGAACTCTAAATCCAACATGGTTCGTAGTAGCTCTTTGAAACTTGACAAAATAAAGGAGTTCTCACTTTTGTCCCTATGGTTTGTTTCCTCTTCAAGTAGCCCTAGGCACAGACTGTGGAAAAGCAATTTCATCGAGGGGGGTTGCCAATCTTCTAAGAATTAACGAGTTTCCGAAATACCAGCAAATATTTTTTCACCCAATCTTGATGATACTTGGTGGTAATGATCAGTACACAAATGCCACTTGGCTCACCAAATTTTGTTCTTCTAGGTTGAAGCGTTCGTCTACAGTAGCAGTTTTTATATTTGGGTTTCCCTCTGATCTCTCCTTATTGATAGATGAATTTGGAACTCTAAATCCAACATGGTTCGTAGTAGCTCTTGGAAACTTGACAATATAAAGGAGTTCTTAGTTTTGTCGTTTCATTTTCAAGTAGCCCAAGGCACAGACTGTGGAAAAGCACTTTCATCGAGAGGGGTTGCCAAGCTTCTAAGAATTAACGAGTTTCCGATATACCAGCAAATATTTTTTCACCCAATCTTGATGATACTTGGTGGTAATGATCAGTACACAAATCCCACTTGGCTAACCAAATTTTGTTCTTCTAGGTTAAAGCGTTCGTCTACAGTAGCAGTTTTTATATTTGGTTTTTCTCTGCTCTCTCCTATATAGATAGATGAATTTGGAACTCTAAATCCAACATGGTTCGTAGTAGCTCTTTGAAACTTGACAAAATAATGAGTTCTCAGTTTTGTCTCTATGGTTTGTTTCCTCTTCAAGTAGTCCTAGGCACAGACTGTGGAAAAGCAATTTCATTTATAGGGGTTGCCAAGCTTCTAAGAATTAACGAGTTTCCGAAATACCAGCAAATATTTTTTCACCCAATCTTGATGATACTTGGTGGTAATGATCAGGACACAAATCCCACTTGGCTCACCAAATTTTGTTCTTCTAGGTTGAAGCGTTCATCTACAGTAGCAGTTTTTATATTTAGGTTTCCCTCTCTTCTCTCCTATATAGGTAGATGAATTTGGAAGTCTAAATCCAACATGGTTCGTAGTAGCTCTTTGAAACTTGACAAAATAAAGGAGTTCTCAGTTTTTTCTCTATGGTTTGTTTCCTCTTCCAGTAGCCCTAAGCAGAAACTGTGGAAAAGCACTTTTATTGAAAGGTGTTGCCAAGCTTACAACTTATTATGAGTTTGTGAAATACCAGCAAATATTTTTTTACCCAATCTTGATGATACTTGGTGGTAATGATCAGTACACAAATCCCACTTGGCTCACCAAATTTTGTTCTTCTAGGTTGAAGCGTTCGTCTACAGTAGCAGTTTTTATATTTAGGTTTCCCTCTGTTCTCTCCTATATAGATAGATGAATTTGGAACTCGAAAAACAACACGGTTCGTAGTAGCTGTATGAAACTTGACAAAATAAAGGAGATCGCAGTTTTGTCTCTATGGTTTGTTTCCTCTTCAAGTAGCCCTAGGCACAGACTGTGGAAAAGCAATTTCATTGAGAGGGGTTGCCAAGCTTCAAAGAATTAACGAGTTTCCAAAATACCAGCAAATATTTTTTCACCCAATCTTGATGATACTTGGTGGTAATGATCAGTACACAAATCCCACTTGGCTCACCAAATTTTGTTCTTCTAGGTTGATGCGTTCGTCTACAGTATCAGTTTTTATATTTAGGTTTCCCTCTTTTATCTCTTATATAGATAGATTAATTTGGAACTCTAAATCCAACATGGTTCGTAGTAGCTATTTGAAACTTGACAAAATAAAGGAGTTCTCAGTTTTGTCTATATGGTTTGTTTCCTCTTCCAGTAGCCCTAAGCAAAAACTGTGGAAAAGCACTTTTATTGAAAGGGGTTGCCAAGCTTACAACTTATTACGAGTTTCCGAAATACCAGCAAATATTTTTTCACCCAATCTTGATGATACTTGGTGGTAATGATCAGTACACAAATCCCACTTGGCTCACCAAATTTTGTTCTTCTAGGTTGAAGCGTTCGTCTACAGTAGCAGTTTTTATATTTAGGTTTCCCTCTGTTCTCTCCTATATACATAGATGAATTTGGAACTCTAAATCCAACATGGTTTGTAGTAGCTCTTGGAAACTTGACAATATAAAGGAGTTCTCAGTTTTGTCTCTATGGTTTGTTTCCTCTTCAAGTAGCCCTAGGCACAGACTGTGGAAAAGCACTTTCATGGAGAGGGGTTGCCAAGCTTCTAAGATTTAATGAGTTTCTGAAATACGAGCAAACACTTTTTCACCCATTCTTGATGATACTTGGTGGTAATGATCAGTACACAAATCCCACTTGGCTCACCTAATTTTGTTCTTCTAGGTTAAAGCGTTCGTCTACAGTAGCAGTTTTTATATTTAGGTATCCCTCTGCTCTCTCCTATATAGATAGATGAATTTGGAACTCGAAAACCAACACGGTTCGTAGTAGCTCTTTGAAACTTGACAAAATAAAGGAGATCTCAGTTTTGTCTCTATGGATTGTTTCCTCTTCAAATAGCCCTAGGCACAGACTGTGGAAAAGCAATTTCATTGAGAGGGGTTGCCAGGATTCTAAGAATTAACGAGTATCCGCAATACCAGCAAATATTTTTTCTCCCAATCTTGATGATACTTGGTGGTAATGATCAGTACACAAATCCCACTTGGCTCACCAAATATTGTTCTTCTAGGTTGAAGCATTCGTCTACAGTATCAGTTTTTATATTTAGGTTTTCCTCTTTTATCTCCTATATAGATAGATGAATTTGGAACTCTAAATCCAACATGGTTCGTAGTAGCTCTTTGAAACGTGACAAAATAAAGGAGTTCTCAGTTTTGTCTCTATTGTTTGTTTCCTCTTCAAGTAGCCCTAGACACAGACTGAGGAAAAGCACTTTCATTGAGAGGGGTTGCCAAGCTTCTAAGATTTAATGAGTTTCTGAAATACGAGCAAACACTTTTTCACCCATTCTTGATGATACTTGGTGGTAATGATCAGTACACAAATCCCACGTGGCTCACGTAATTTTGTTCTTCTAGGTTAAAGCGTTCTTCTACAGTAGCAGTTTTTATATTTAGGTTTCCCTCTGTTCTCTCCTATATAGATAGATTAATTTTGAAGTCTAAATCCAACATGGTTCGTAGTAGCTCTTTGAAACTTGACAAAATAAAGGAGTTCTCAGTTTTGTCTCTACGGTTTGTTCCTCTTCCAGTAGCCCTAAGCAGAAACTGTGGAAAAGCACATTTATTGAAAGGTGTTGCCAAGCTTACAACTTATTATGAGTTTGCGAAATACCAGCAAATATTTTTTCACCCAATCTTGATGATACTTGGTGGTAATGATCAGTACACAAATCCCACTTGGCTCACCAAATTTTGTTCTTCTAGGTTGATGCGTTCGTCTACAGTATCAGTTTTTATATTTAGGTTTCCCTCTTTTATCTCTTATATAGATAGATTAATTTGGAACTCTAAATCCAACATGGTTCGTAGTAGCTATTTGAAACTTGACAAAATAAAGGAGTTCTCAGTTTTGTCTATATGGTTTGTTTCCTCTTCCAGTAGCCCTAAGCAAAAACTGTGGAAAAGCACTTTTATTGAAAGGGGTTGCCAAGCTTACAACTTATTACGAGTTTCCGAAATACCAGCAAATATTTTTTCACCCAATCTTGATGATACTTGGTGGTAATGATCAGTACACAAATCCCACTTGGCTCACCAAATTTTGTTCTTCTAGGTTGAAGCGTTCGTCTACAGTAGCAGTTTTTATATTTAGGTTTCCCTCTGTTCTCTCCTATATACATAGATGAATTTGGAACTCTAAATCCAACATGGTTCGTAGTAGCTCTTGGAAACTTGACAATATAAAGGAGTTCTCAGTTTTGTCTCTATGGTTTGTTTCCTCTTCAAGTAGCCCTAGGCACAGACTGTGGAAAAGCACTTTCATGGAGAGGGGTTGCCAAGCTTCTAAGATTTAATGAGTTTCTGAAATACGAGCAAACACTTTTTCACCCATTCTTGATGATACTTGGTGGTAATGATCAGTACACAAATCCCACTTGGCTCACCTAATTTTGTTCTTCTAGGTTAAAGCATTCGTCTACAGTAGCAGTTTTTATATTTAGGTATCCCTCTGCTCTCTCCTATATAGATAGATGAATTTGGAACTCGAAAACCAACACGGTTCGTAGTAGCTCTTTGAAACTTGACAAAATAAAGGAGATCTCAGTTTTGTCTCTATGGATTGTTTCCTCTTCAAATAGCCCTAGGCACAGACTGTGGAAAAGCAATTTCATTGAGAGGGGTTGCCAGGATTCTAAGAATTAACGAGTATCCGCAATACCAGCAAATATTTTTTCTCCCAATCTTGATGATACTTGGTGGTAATGATCAGTACACAAATCCCACTTGGCTCACCAAATTTTGTTCTTCTAGGTTGAAGCATTCGTCTACAGTATCAGTTTTTATATTTAGGTTTTCCTCTTTTATCTCCTATATAGATAGATGAATTTGGAACTCTAAATCCAACATGGTTCGTAGTAGCTCTTTTAAACGTGACAAAATAAAGGAGTTCTCAGTTTTGTCTCTATTGTTTGTTTCCTCTTCAAGTAGCCCTAGACACAGACTGAGGAAAAGCACTTTCATTGAGAGGGGTTGCCAAGCTTCTAAGATTTAATGAGTTTCTGAAATACGAGCAAACACTTTTTCACCCATTCTTGATGATACTTGGTGGTAATGATCAGTACACAAATCCCACGTGGCTCACGTAATTTTGTTCTTCTAGGTTAAAGCGTTCTTCTACAGTAGCAGTTTTTATATTTAGGTATCCCTCTGCTCTCTCCTAAATAGATAGATGAATTTGGAACTCGAAAACCAACATGGTTCGTAGTAGCTCTTGGAAACTTGACAAAATAAAGGAGTTCTCAGTTTTGTCTCTATGTTTGTTTCCTTTTCAAGTAGCCCTAGGCACAGACTGTGGAAAAGCAATTTCATCGAGAGGGGTTGCCAATCTTCTAAGAATTAACGAGTTTCCGAAATACCAGCAAATATTTTTTCAGCCAATCTTGATGATACTTGGTGGTAATGATCAGTACACAAAAGCCACTTGGCTCACCAAATTTTGTTCTTCTAGGTTGAAGTGTTCGTCTACAGTAGCAGTTTTTATATTTAGGATTCCCTCTGCTCTCTCCTATATAGATAGATGAATTTGGAACTCTAAATCCAACATGGTTCGTAGTAGCTCTTGGAAATTGACAATATAAAGGAGTTCTTAGTTTTGTCGTTTCATTTTCAAGTAGCCCAAGGCACAGACTGTGGAAAAGCACTTTCATTGAGAGGGGTTGCCAAGCTTCTAAGAATTAACGAGTTTCCGATATACCAGCAAATATTTTTTTACCCAATCTTGATGATACTTGGTGGTAATGATCACTACACAAATCCCACTTGGCTAACCAAATTTTGTTCTTCTAGGTTAAAGCGTTCGTCTACAGTAGCAGTTTTTATATTTTTTCCCTCTGCTCTCTCCTATATAGATAGATGAATTTGGAACTCTAAATCCAACGTGGTTCGTAGTAGCTCTTTGAAACGTGACAAAATAAAGGAGTTCTCTGTTTTGTCTCTATTGTTTGTTTCCTCTTCAAGTAGCCCTAGACACAGACTGAGGAAAAGCACTTTCATTAAGAGGGGTTGCCAAGCTTCTAAGAATTAATGAGTTTCCGAAATACGAGCAAACACTTTTTCACCCAATCTTGATGATACTTGGTGGTAATGATCAGTACATAAATCCCACTTGGCTCACCAAATTTTGTTCTTCTAGGTTGAAGCGTTCGTCTACAGTATCAGTTTTTATACTTAGGTTTCCCTCTGTTCTCTCCTATATAGATAGATTAATTTGGAAGTCTAAATCCAACATGGTTCGTAGTAGCTTTTTGAAACTTGAAAAAATAAAGGAGTTCTCAGTTTTGTATCAATGGTTTGTTTCCTCTTCCAGTAGCCCTAAGCAGAAACTGTGGAAAAGCACTTTTATTGAAAGGTGTTGCCAAGCTTACAACCTATTATGAGTTTGCGAAATACCAGCAAATATTTTTTCACCCAATCTTGATGATACTTGGTGGTAATGATCAGTACACGAATCCCACTTGGCTCACCAAATTTTGTTCTTCTAGGTTGAAGCGTTCGTCTACAGTAGCAGTTTTTATATTTAGGTTTCCCTCTGTTCTCTCCTATATAGATAGATGAATTTGGAACTCTAAATCCAACATGGTTCGTAGTAGCTCTTGGAAACTTGACAAAATAAAGGAGATCTCAGTTTAGTCTCTATGGTTTGTTTCCTCTTCAAGTAGCCCTAGGCTCAGACTGTGGAAAAGCAATTTCATTGAGAGGGGTTGCCAAGCTTCTAAGAATTAACGAGTTTCCAAAATACCAGCAAATATTTTTACACCCAATCTTGATGATACTTGGTGGTAATGATCAGTACACAAATCCCACTTGGCTCACCAAATTTTGTTCTTCTAAATTGATGCGTTGGTCTACAGTATCAGTTTTTATATTTAGGTTTCCCTCTTTTATCTCCTATATAGATAGATGAATTTGGAACTCTAAATCCAACATGGTTCGTAGTAGCTATTTGAAACTTGACAAAATAAAGGAGTTCTCAGTTTTGTCTCTATGGTTTGTTTCCTCTTCCAGTAGCCCTAGGCACAGACTGTGGAAAAGCAATTTCATTGAGAGGGGTTGCCAAGCTTCTAAGAATTAACGAGTTTCCGATATACCAGCAAATATTTTTTCACCCAATCTTGATGATACTTGGTGGTAATGATCAGTACACAAATCCCACTTGGCTCACCTTATTTTGTTCTTCTAGGTTAAAGCGTTCGTCTACAGTAGCAGTTTTTATATTTAGGTTTCCCTCTTCTCTCTCCTATATAGATAGATAAATTTGTAACTCGAAATCCAACATGGTTCGTAGTAGCTCTTTGAAACTTGACAAAGTAAAGGAGATCTCAGTTTTGTCTCTATGGTTTGTTTCCTCTTCAAGTAGCCCTAGGCACAGACGGTGGAAAAGCAATTTCATTGAGAGGGGTTGCCAGGATTCTAAGAATTAACGAGTTTCCGAAATACCAGCAAATATTTTTTCTCCCAATCTTGATGATACTTGGTGGTAATGATCAGTACACAAATCCCACTTGGCTCACCAAATTTTGTTCTTCTAGGTTGAAGCATTCGTCTACAGTATCAGTTTTTATATTTAGGTTTACCTCTTTTATCTCCTATATAGATAGATGAATTTGGAACTCTAAATCCAACATGGTTCGTAGTAGCTCTTTGAAACGTGACAAAATAAAGGAGTTCTCAGTTTTGTCTCTATTGTTTGTTTCCTCTTCAAGTAGCCCTAGACACAGACTGAGGAAAAGCACTTTCATTGAGAGGGGTTGCCAAGCTTCTAAGAATTAATGAGTTTCCGAAATATGAGCAAACACTTTTTCACCCAATCTTGATGATACTTGGTGATAATGATCAGTACATAAATCCCACTTGGCTCACCAAATTTTGTTCTTCTAGGTTGAAGCGTTCGTCTACAGTATCAGTTTATATATTTAGGTTTCCCTCTGTTCTCTCCTATATAGATAGATGAATTTGGAACTCTAAATCCAACATGGTTCGTAGTAGCTCTTTGAAACTTGACAAAATAAAGGAGTTCTCACTTTTGTCTCTATGGTTTGTTTCCTCTTCAAGTAGCCCTAGGCACAGACTGTAGAAAAGCACTTTCATCGAGAGGGGATGCCAAGCTTCTAAGAATTAACGAGTTTCCGATATACCAGCAAATATTTTTTCACCCATTCTTGATGATACTTGGTGGTAATGATCAGTACACAAATCCCACTTGGCTCACCTAATTTTGTTCTTCTAGGTTAAAGCGTTCGTCTACAGTAGCAGTTTTTATATTTAGGTATCCCTCTTCTCTCTCCTATATAGATAGATGAATTTGGAACTCGAAAACCAACATGGTTCGTAGTAGCTCTTTGAAACTTGACAAAATAAAGGAGATCTCAGTTTTGTCTCAATGGTTTGTTTCCTCTTCAAGTAGCCCTAGGCACAGACTGTGGAAAAGCAATTTCATTGAGAGGGGTTGCCAAGCTTCTAAGAATTAAGGAATTTCCGAAATACCATCAAATATTTTTCACCCAATCTTGATGCTACTTGGTGGTAATGATCAGTACACAAATCCCACTTGGCTCACCAAATTTTGTTCTTCTAGGTTGAAGCGTTCGTCTACAGTAGCAGTTTTTATATTTAGGTTTCCCTCTGCTCTCTCCTATATAGATAGATGAATTTGGAACTCTAAATCCAACATGGTTCGTAGTAGCTCTTTGAAACTTGACAAAATAAAGGAGTTCTCACTTTTGTCTCTATGGTTTGTTTCCTCTTCAAGTAGCCCTAGGCACAGACTGTGGAAAAGCACTTTCATCGAGAGGGGATGCCAAGCTTCTAAGAATTAACGAGTTTCCGAAATACCAGCAAATATTTTTTCACCCAATCTTGATGATACTTGGTCGTAATGATCAGTATACAAATCCCACTTGGCTCACCAAATTTTGTTCTTTTAGGTTGACGCGTTCGTCTACAGTAGCAGTTTTTATATTTAGGTTTCCCTCTGCTCTCTCCTATATAGATAGATGAATTTGGAACTCTAAATACAACATGGTTCGTAGTAGCTCTTGGAAACTTGACAAAATAAAGGAGTTCTCAGTTTTGTCTCTATGTTTGTTTCCTTTTCAAGTAGCCCTAGGCACAGACTGTGGAAAAGCAATTTCATCGAGAGGGGTTGCCAATCTTCTAAGAATTAACGAGTTTCCGAAATACCAGCAAATATTTTTTCACAGAATCTTGATGATACTTGGTGGTAATGATCAGTACACAAATCCCACTTGGCTCACCAAATTTTGTTCTTCTAGGTTGAAGCGTTCGTCTACAGTATCAGTTTTTATATTTAGGTTTACCTCTTTTATCTCCTATATAGATAGATGAATTTGGAACTCTAAATCCAACATGGTTCGTAGTAGCTCTTTGAAACGTGACAAAATAAAGGAGTTCTCAGTTTTGTCTCTATTGTTTGTTTCCTCTTCAAGTAGCCCTAGACACAGACTGAGGAAAAGCACTTTCATTGAGAGGGGTTGCCAAGCTTCTAAGAATTAATGAGTTTCCGAAATACGAGCAAACACTTTTTCACCCAATCTTGATGATACTTGGTGGTAATGATCAGTACATAAATCCCACTTGGCTCACCAAATTTTGTTCTTCTAGGTTGAAGCGTTCGTCTACAGTATCAGTTTATATATTTAGGTTTCCCTCTGCTCTCTCCTATATAGATAGATGAATTTGGAACTCTAAATCCAACATGGTTCGTAGTAGCTCTTTGAAACTTGACAAAATAAAGGAGTTCTCACTTTTGTCTCTATGGTTTGTTTCCTCTTCAAGTAGCCCTAGGCACAGACTGTAGAAAAGCACTTTCATCGAGAGGGGATGCCAAGCTTCTAAGAATTAACGAGTTTCCGATATACCAGCAAATATTTTTTCACCCATTCTTGATGATACTTGGTGGTAATGATCAGTACACAAATCCCACTTGGCTCACCTAATTTTGTTCTTCTAGGTTAAAGCGTTCGTCTACAGTAGCAGTTTTTTTATTTAGGTATCCCTGTGCTCTCTCCTATATAGATAGATGAATTTGGAACTCGAAAACCAACATGGTTCGTAGTAGCTCTTTGAAACTTGACAAAATAAAGGAGATCTCAGTTTTGTCTCAATGGTTTGTTTCCTCTTCAAGTAGCCCTAGGCACAGACTGTGGAAAAGCAATTTCATTGAGAGGGGTTGCCAAGCTTCTAAGAATTAAGGAATTTCCGAAATACCATCAAATATTTTTCACCCAATCTTGATGATACTTGGT
This sequence comes from Callospermophilus lateralis, assembly GCF_048772815.1. Classification (NCBI taxonomy): domain Eukaryota; kingdom Metazoa; phylum Chordata; class Mammalia; order Rodentia; family Sciuridae; genus Callospermophilus; species Callospermophilus lateralis. The sequence goes on from NW_027515865.1 coordinate 69,358, forward strand.
GGTAATGATCAGTACACAAATCCCACTTGGCTCACCAAATTTTGTTCTTCTAGGTTGAAGCGTTCGTCTACAGTAGCAGTTTTTATATTCAGGTTTCCCTCTGCTCTCTCCTATATAGATAGATGAATTTGGAACTCTAAATCCAACATGGTTCGTAGTAGCTCTTTGAAACTTGACAAAATAAAGGAGTTCTCACTTTTGTCTCTATGGTTTGTTTCCTCTTCAAGTAGCCCTAGGCACAGACTGTGGAAAAGCACTTTCATCGAGATGGGATGCCAAGCTTCTAAGAATTAACGAGTTTCCGAAATACCAGCAAATATTTTTTCACCCAATCTTGATGATACTTGGTGGTAATG